>NC_084954.1:2061618-2246618 GCF_949316205.1 Platichthys flesus
CTGACATTTATAAAGTTTCCTCACTTTGGTAAATAACTTTTTTATTGAGATAAATTTGTTCAATTTATCCAAAAGAGATTAAAAGAGAAATCAAAATCCACAATGATGGGAAAAAACTTTCCATTCTTCTCTATATTTACATGAATCTCAGAAATATTAAGTAAGTTTAATTGAGCAGAGCACTACTGACTGGGGATTGTGACCTTTTGTGTTGTGATATTATTTTTTTTTTTTATTTTACTAAAGTCCAGACTTTTCCTGTTAATGAGCGAATAAAAACATTTAAATAATGTATTTTTTATATCTGTCGTACCAAGACACGCCCTAATTTACAAATATATACATCTTCTTCTGGTACTGCTTTAATGACCTGTGGAAAAAGAGAAGAAAAACACTTATACCATGAAAGACATTTAGAAATAAACCCAAAAAGGAAAGAATCAGGTGCAGAACTAAATCACACATCTACACTCGACAAAAATCCTTTTTCTCGCTAATAATATAACAAATATATAACAGATTGTGTAAATATCTTGTTTATGTTGTGTTATGTGGATATTTGACTACGAGGTGTTTACAGCAGTAGTTATTATATCAACTTGTTTATTTTCTTATAAATCATGATATAAACTATTACTTGAGCTTGTCCTATCTGGTAAATGTGTATTTATACTTCAGGTATATTCACAGGGCCAATATAAATATGTATAATATGGTCTTGAAGTATATTTTCAGATTTCTCGGAAACCATTTGTTCCACAGATCTTTTTTATTGTGGCTTAACTGCGGCTTTTATGACATTTTGTGTTGCTATATAAATCTGTTTAATGTATTTCTCTAAAACAGATGTGCTTAAATATAAACATTTGATGTTAAACAATACAATAATTCTTTTATCTTTACCGGAACAAATTGATATAAAATCTTTCAGATAATAAATATTTTTATCAACACAAGTAGAATTTGATACCCATCAAGTTTTCATTGTAAATATAAATGTGTATTTCACATCTATGAAACATTTTCATTTGAACTTATTAACTTTAATATATGTAAAGTGGAAAAGCACCTGTAATATTCCCCCAAACTCCATCAATCACATTTCCTTATGTCTGACAAACACGCAAAAAAATCCAAATATATCCGTTTAATGGCAGAAGCAAATAAACACATGAGAATCTTTGACCGGTGAATTTTCAATCAATCTTCAAACAGTCATCGTTAATATTCTGTCCATCAATGTTATTTTCGAGGATCTTTAGAATTCAATTCCGAGTTTCAGTAAAAGAAACCTGCATGATCTGAACACACGAGCCAAACGAGTTCAATCCAGAGTAAACGGTCGAGTGTGCTGGATAGAGAAACATTCATTCTTTATTGACTGGAAAAATAGAGGGACCAAAAAATAAAATAAAACACACAACAACAAAATGTGCAGTCAAAATGATCCCACAACACCCCTGATTAAAATCCCCAAATTGACTTCATTTCATGAACTCTATAGATCTCCAAAATTAGATTAACATTAATGTGCAGCAAGTAAAGCGCTATGTTAAGTCATGCCACAAGCGGAGGAGGAGGGTGTGGGGGGGTGGGGGTAGAGGAGGGAGAGGCCAGCCGTTTAGGTCGTACAGGGCAATGAGAGTCAAAGCCACAACACAAGAAAAGCGTCGCTGTCGTCAGGAGTCTCAGATTGCATCGATGTCGAGGTCGTCGTCTTCTTTTTGGGGCGCGCCTGTTTTCACAGTCTCCACTTTGAGCTCGCGGGCGGAGGACGAGTACACAACCTGAGGAGAGACAACACAAACCAGTCAGCTGCTGAACGAACACTGGTTCACGTCTCCAACGGATTCTTGTGGTCGAAGGGAGTTCATTTAACACGATGAGGATTCAGTGCCGTTGACATTTTCCCACCGGATAATAAACTCACAAAACTGGTGTCGCAGAACCACAACCAATGTTTAACAAGAAGACGTTTGTTCAGTCTGTTTACTGAAGCCTTTTTACACATGAACTCAGGAGTCGCTGCACAATCCAGACCAGACTTTCTGATCTTATATCACTACGCCCGTTTCTGTTTACAGGATATCAACACTTAAATCTGGTTCTGTACCACACCACATTAAAACTAACTAATCTACATCATTACCTCCACGTTCTCATCATCTTCCACCTCCTCTTCTCCTCCGCTGCCCTCGCTCTCCTCCTCTGCCTCCTTCAGCCACTTGACGAAAGGAGCAGCCTTGGCGTGGATCTCTTTGGCCAGTTCCTTAGAGACGTACTTCTTAGAGACCTAGTGGAGAAACAGAGAATCACAGTTGGTGCTCTGAGGAAAATCAAGTGTCTATATTTTCTGTCTGTGGCTTTTCTAACCAGCTTCACACGACTCAGTGTGTGATCAGTCTGTTCCAACACTGGATTTGTGCAGACAGAGTTTAAGTCAACAAACCTGCAGGAAATGTTTCCATGATCAGAGTTTTACTTCAATTTCTGCAGGAAATTACAAATTTACGTATGTGTATTTATTTGAAAATGTCCTGTCGTCTATGAAATACAAGTTATTTCAGTTTGAATTTTGATTTTAAGCAGTTCACCACTCACCTGTGTACTACTTCAGGTTATTTACTGGACTCAACTTGACTTTAGATTATACTAATCCATATTAAATTAAACGTTAAAAACAGGTTAGACTTCTTTTTTTTTTTTTTTAACAAGTCATGGAAACATTGAAACTAGCCGCTGGATAAAGTTCAATATTAAACCGAGTCAATACCGCTGCTGCTGCTTTTTCAGGTCTGAACAGATAATGTTCACATCTGTTCTCAAACAGATAAGAAATAATGTTCTCTGCCATGTCACTGCTACAAGTTCACCTTCTCATTTACATTTGACAGGATTTTTGAAAAGTTGAACATTTGGACCACAAAGATGTGTATATGTATATAAAAGTTGTTAATATAAAGACAATCTACACACACACCTTCTCTGCCCAGGCTAAGATGACGTCCTCCTCCACCAGGTCATACTCGTACAGTTCTTTGAGGATGATGGGAACTCGGGACAGCAGCTGGACCTGATGCAGCTTCACGACACACTCGAAGCCTCCCAGCAGGTACTTCTGGGCTTTCTTGTTGTTGTGGCAGAACTGGGGAGAAAAAAAAAAATCACGAGACAGTCAGAAGAACACTCGGGTCATGACGGGAAACATCTGATGTTACATCTGATCCAGAGGAACGTTAAGAGACGCATCATTCAACTCACTCGCAGGAAGTGGCGTTTGTATTTCTTGATCTGGTCGCGGATGTTCTCGTTGAAGAGCAGCTCGCTGAGGATGAGGGGGCCCATGGCCTTCACATCCAGACGCTCTGCCTCCGCCAAGATGTCCTTATCGGCCCCGTCGATGGTTCCACTCTCCTTCTTGTACTAGAGGAGGAACGAAAACATTTGATCAGAAGAAATGTTTAAACCTGCACAAGAAGATTTGAACGATCTTTTGCTCCTTTTAACTCAAATTGGTATTTTACAAAAATCTATTGCCACATAAGTTATTTTACACATTTCCTTCAATGTCTTACTCAGATCTTTAAGTAGTAGAATGAGCCGACTAATGAGCTACTCACTTATTAAAAAAGATCTAAGTTATAATATCCACTTGTGTGTTGGCTGTTTCCACCATTTTAACAAAATTGGACATTTGTAATGAGGAACAGAGGCTGAATGTGAATAAGGAGAATTCTCAATGAGCAGTTTGTGATTCTTACTTTGACAAAGTTGTAGAACAGGTTGACTCGCTCCTCCAGGGGTTTCTCCAGGTCCTCGCTGAGTGTCAGGTTCTTGGCGTGGTCGCTGATCTCCTCCATTCGCCTCCTCTGCGCCTCCTCGGTAGTCTCCTCGGCCCAGTCGTCATCGTCGTCTTCTCCATCCTGACGAGCAGACACACAAATAGATCAATTAGTGACAGACCAACATTTAAGTCTTCAGTTGAGGGATCTTCTACACAGCCAATGTAAAAATAAAATCTCAAAATAAACTCCAGGTTGTGAATCATGAATCCGTCATTGAAGCGTTTAAAAATTTCTCAGCAAACAAACACTGAGCAAGTTTTAAATGTAAAATGATCAGAATGATTTTTTTATATGTGTTAAGGAGATCAACAGTCAACTAGCATGTGAATAATCTCATGAAATTCACAGAGCCTGATAACAGAAGTTGCAGCAGTCTGTGCGACGCTGATAATAAATTCTGTTTGAGTACTTAACAAAGATAAGCTCTCAACTAGGCCACTGAACTGTGACCAGGGTTTGACAGTGTTTTTAAACTCTGCAGGTTAAGTGAGTGTTTAAAGTGACCTGACTGCTCAGTGCTGGTCCCTGATTGGTCAAATAGCTCAGAGAGAAACCCACCACAGCCTCAGGAGCGCCGAAGTCCCCGGTGATTCCAGCCTCTTCTCCTCCGTTCTCCTTGTCCTTCTTGCGGTTCTTCTTATCTTTCTCTTTCTTTGCAGATGCGGTTACAATGTCGGTGCTCTCTGTTGATGGAGAAGCAAAATAGTTTTCTTCTATGAAATTGTCGAGGTTTCTATTTTGATCGTTACATTAAAAACTGCTTGTGTTGGTGTCAGAGTTCCATTAGAAGCAGGAACACGTTCTCACCTGGTGGGTTTTTGAGGATGAACGTGCAGAGTTTGTGTCTCATGTCGAGCATGCCGCGGTGTCCACAGGCCTTACAGACAGTGCCAATGGTTTGTTTCTTGGAATTGACATTCTGTGAGAGGAAGAAACAAAGTCAAAACTACAGTAAACTTATCGGTATATGAACTAAAGATTTTACATTTTTGGGCGATCAGAATCAAAGGATTTGTGAAATTAGAATGAACAGACTCAACATGACGTCCAGATGCGGTCCGGTGCGGTGTATTTACCAGATCAGTTTCAGGGTTTTCGCACTCGGTGCACAGCACAAATTTTTTGATGAACCCATCAAGCATGTCCTGCAACTTGTTCGCCTCGTGGGATCCGTTGACGATGAAACGGTCATTTTTGGAATCAAACTGGGTCTGAGCGCCGAGTTCACAACCAAAAAACTTGGTCGGGTCTGCGGAGGAGAGCACAGGGGACGTCAGGTCATCACAGTAAGGCTCAATAAACCAAATGTCAGTTTCTTTTCCATCTTATCCGTCTGCTTTCAAACAACCGTGTGATCATTGTTTGATTGAAACACTATTGATCCTCATTGTTTCACTGAAGACATTCAGAAGAGATAAGATGGAACAGGGGACACCACACAAGGTGCTACTCACATGTTGGAGGCCTGTTCAGTGCCTTCGCAACATCAACCATGTTGACAATAACTGTCTTAATTCCATTCCCTTTGCCTTCAACCTGAATGGAAGACAAAACACAAGGTTGACACCATTCCCTCTACACAAGTTGAGATTGCACAAAAACATTAACAAAATGTTATAAACTTGAATCTGATCGATGTCTCAAACTTGAATGCTGTGGATACTGATGGCGGGTAGTTACCTTGGCAATCAGACGGGGCATCTTGTAGCGGTAGAACTGGTCCAACACGCCGCGGTTGACGTTGACAGACATTTTGGCTGGATGTTAGCACTATCAGTAAGATAAAAGGATCTTGGTTGGGGATTTTTTGGGATCTTCTGTCTGGAAAAGAGGGGATGACATAAACGACTGCAAGCGTGCTCGGTCTCTGACATGAAAAATGTTGTGCCGCTGTGGCCGCAAGCTCCTTGCTTGAAGGCTAGATTTCCACCACACAGGTTCCAACGGCTGCGCAACAGCTCTGAAAGAGGAGAGAGGGACAAACGACAATCAATTAGTAATGAGGAAAATCTAGAGGCATCTTCGTGTGAGTTGTAGACCACTTTAATACAGATTGAGTCAAAAGAATTGTCATTCAGTTATATAAATAAAATATAAAAACACTGGTTTGAATGCCTAGATGGTTAAAAACATAAACTGTTGTTTAAGGATCTAAACATTGTGTTTCAAACTGCTGCTGCGACAATTAAAGATCTGGGAAGACGTAGTTTCTAAACCAATCAACTGAGGCACATTAATCATTGCCTTTGTGGTCTGGACAGCTCGCAGACCAGAAGAACAGAAAGAAGTGATTCCTGTGGTGCAAAGTGAGTCCAGAGTGGGTGCAGCCATTTCTCCAGAGTTACGAGAATTTCAGGAGGAACTAGAGAGACTCAGACAAAACTGAGGGACACTGCAGAGTCAGGCTGTGTGCCCAAATCCAGAGACAAGCAGGCATCAGTTCCAACATGGCCGATACCTTGATACCAAATGACAACGCAGATTTCATTGCCTTAGCTCTGAAAGTTTCTCTACTTACAGGTTTAACATTAAAAACACTCCACGTGTCTAATTAAGTGTTTGAAAACAAACCTGTGTAGAAAGAAACACAGGGCAAACCCACTGAAGCAGCTGGCAACACACAGAACGATTTAAAAGAAGAGGGACGCTCCCTTTTAACCAGTTACGCCATGTCCAGCACATCAGCTGACACGAGGACGTCCCTGGCCCCAGCTGGGACAATTGACGAGTTTGGAGCAGCGGTATTTTGCTGCGTTAGTGAACAGAGACACATACACAAACTATCCTGGGTCAAAGTTCACCACAGTTGAACTCAATGTAAATCCTCACTGGCAATTTGCCTCGCCCAGGAAGCAGGCGTTTTAATTTCCCGCCGTTAGCACTTATTGGACGTGGACGGTTCACTGCTGATACATTGAGATACATGTGACCCAGCCCTTGAGCACGGACACTGTTGAATGTTAAATTATTGTAGTTGGATTAGGTTTTGTTATAAAGTTTGTTAAATAAATGTTTGGAGTTTTTCACTTTAGATATTTGTATAGATGCAATAAGTATACTTATATTAACAATACCAAATACTACCTGTTTATCATCGTTTAGTTTGAAACTATTATTTTATTGTATTTATTTATTGTAACGTTTTATTGATGCTCATCAGGACCTCATCCCTTCATTTCTTTCCCTCCCTTGAACTTCATGTAATAAAAACTGTAATAGTTAGTTAAATTTCAACTTCAAATGGCGACAAAGCAAACCGCACCTATCAACCATCATTTTCTGTCTTTTAAATTTTTTTTTTACCATGGATAAAATCCCCAGAGCTCCTCATTCAAACACGTCTCCACTTCAAACCAGTCTGAGCTCAAACTCCTGCTTCACCAGTCTGATATGTGACTAAGGGCCAGTTTCCAGCCTGTGCTCCCCCAACATACCGCAAAACCAGCAGATATCGATGGGATCCGGCAGGGAGGAAGCCAGCTCAGCAGATTAGACCAAAGAGGGAAAATGAAACCCGCCTGGACGCATTGCAGAGCTTTTGTGAGCATGTAAATACAGAAAAAAGCCTTTTGTCTTCCAGGCGGGCCTCTGGCTTTAGGCACATAGGGCCTGCTCTTGTTAATAGGTCACAAACAGGAGGCCTAGCAGCTGCCAAACCCGCCACCCCCCCTTTTCCATCCTCCATACTGACGGCTCTAACGGCGGATCCCCGGGCTTTGGGATGTCAGGGCGGCTCCACATGGGGTGACTCACCGCCGGCTCGTCATGGGCACCGGGGAGTCCCGGGCCGAGGTGAAGGGGAAGGCCACGGGTCGAGGCTATTACAGTGTGTGGGGGGGAGGAGGTGGAGCTGGAGGCTAGTTAGCTTAGCTGGATGCTTGGTGCAGAGTGCGTCATCCAGCCACTGCACACGAGTGACGGGAATGGGAGACGCCATTTTGATACAGTGGCACGGAAAACATGTCATACTGCGAACAACACGCACACACACGTAGAAGACACACGACACATTTATCACACAACCTTTTACTAAAAAAAAACAGGTTATAGACGGAGCCCCGGGTACTCACCGTTTTCGCAAAACAAAGACATAAACACAACGCTGATCGTCCAGGAGACGCAGTGAACGGAGCTGGAGGCTGCGGCGGGTGGCGTGTGGGTTGCAGCAGAGATGCTTGGTGGTCGAGCGGCTCCCGTAGACGAGTCCAACACCCGAGAGCGTCCAACCGGTGCAGGTGCCAGGCTCGGAGACGGAGGCAGGGCTTCTGGGTCGTCCTCGCGGGGTTTCGGGGGGACCTTCAGGGGGGAGGGAGAGCACACTCACGTTACAGCGGAAACCAGAGCGTTCGCATCGTCGCACGTTACAATCGTTCTCCGTGGCTGTCACGACACCCAGAACCACGCAATCGCCGAAAGTGTTCCGTTAGCCTGACGCCACAACGTAGCTCGACGGCAAGCTAACATGCTAACCTTTACACGTGTTCCCAATTCACCCCCCCAAAAAAACATAACGACGTTAGTCCCTCGGTTAATGTTCGTAAAAGTAGAGTGACGTCACTTTGTGTTGCGTTATAGATTCACCGTAGCCCGTGGTGGTACACGTCGCCGTGTGTCGTAACGGGGCTGGAACTCCTGGAAATAGCCAGAGCCCAGATGCTAACGCGACGTCAGCTATTAGCCCGGGAGCTGTCGACGCGCCGCGGTGAAAGTACCGCGACGGATTGTATCTTTAGCTTTAGCCCGGTTAGCTCGCAAGTCTTTCTCCGGGGAGACGCACACACGTGTGGGGAACCTACGTCCGGACGAAGCGGTGGACACTCGGGGGATGTTTTAGCCTCCGCTCACCTCTCGAATGTTCTGACGCTTCTCTGCGCTTCGACTCGGAGCTGGAGATCAAAGCCGAGGCACGAGCACACACTTCCGGCGCGAGCGCCCGTTTCAAAGTAAGAGGTCCCGTGTGTTGATGGGGTTGAAATAAGAGGTGACGGGACTTGACAGGAAAAGGTACGATACGATACAAATAGATAATAAAACTTAATAATAACTTTATTTTTAAACACTTATCTAAATACGATTAAAATGTGCTTCACAAAAACAGTCCATGGAAAAAGGAGAATGCGTTGTAATAAAGGTTAAAAGCCAAATCATTACATAATAAAGGCAAGACCTTTTATAGTTTATAGAGAAACCCAACAGTTCCCTCAATGAGCAGCACAATGAGAAGAGATAGAGGGGTGTGTGTGTGTGGGGGGGAGGCACATTTAAACTATGTCAGACTGGTTGTTGTAATGAAAATAATAAGGACAGTCTTCAATTGTACCTTGGCGTCATCAGGTGGTTCAGCCTTTTAATCCCAATAACGTTAAAAGCTGAGGCTGAGGGTCAATCTGACGGGCTACTGGCTTGTATGGCAGGGCTGTGAGAGCCATGGGTACTACATGAATGGATATGATACAAAATAAAGGGAAACAATATCATATTCATGGATACAATACGATACAATTTGAAATGAATGGATATGATAAGATAATATTGTGTCCCTTTACTCATTCTGCATGTCATGGTTTGTGTGTCTTCGGTCCAGGGGCCAAGACAGCCTCTAAAGCCTGAAACATGCTTCTGCGACTGCGTTTGCGTCTTTTCACGCCGCTGTGGCGCAAGACTCGTTTTCATTCATGCTTCCCCAACCGTTGCGCGTCTTACAAAGCAATTCCGCGCCAGAACACTAGGCGGAGTAATGCTTTTTGTCGAGACGACCTTAGAGACGCCTTCTTTCTTCTTCGTCGATTGTTTATTTACATAGCCACTGCGGCTCCTCGTAGCCTTTTTCTGGCGGACAAATCCGCCAGTCAGTGACAGGTTATACAAGTGATCATACTATCGGATATCTTCTGCCAAGTGCTCTTCTATATGGTCCATATTCGTTCTTCTAAATCTTCCGTGATTTCTGCCGGTTTTATGGGGCATGAAACCGGAAATGCAGCTCCAGAAGGGATGTAGAGCAGACCAATCACAGCCTTGCGGGCTGAGTGAGCTTGCGGAGCTTTGCCGTAAATTTTAGAAAAGGGGGTCGACACCCGTCAGCACGTAAGGAGGGATACATAAGCACGTAAGGGACCCGGAAGGGCTCTTGCGCTTACGGGCCCGTGAAAACGCAGAAGCATGTTTCAGGCTTAACACTTCAGGCCCCTGTTTTGTGGGCCCTCACCTTTTTCCGCACGTTTAATTTGAAAGGCTAACAGGAAGTATCACACCCAGCTTGACTCACGCGCCGACGTCTTCCCCTCTGATTGGCCGACGCGGTGACGTGGCCCGTGCGTAGACGCTTCCTCAGGTCGACTCTTCCCGCAGCAGATCAGAAGATGGTGAGTATGAAATGGCGAAAAGGCCTCGGCCTCGTTTGCGCTGCGTGTTTGCAGCTCGCTTCTCCAGATGTTGCTCAGACTCCTCGCGGACTCTGCTTCGTGTTTCGAATCCAGATGTTTCGACAGCGAAGCGTCAGAGCCGAGGCGGACCCGCGGTCACATGACACCTGAACAGTTTAGTCCCAAACAAGCAGAGAACGCAGCTGCAGCTCACTTTCTCCTGCTCCGAGTGGCTCCTCACTTTGTTTACTTTCTTTACGAGTCGTTGTTGTGTCCTGTTTTGTTGATGTCGCGACCCTGCTGTCACTTTTCCTGTTTGCTAACTGGTTAGCTTCAGAGCTAGCAGGCTAGCAGGCTAACTCTAATGTAATGGGGCTTCCTCCCTGTGCAGCAGTGATGATGTTTAACCAGAACTACAGGCTCCAGCATTTTGAATATATTTTCAATAACATTAGAACCACATCTTCCCCTTATTCATTCAGTGTTTCATTCATTCATTCAGTTTTCTTTTCCCCACTTCATTGTGTCACAGGTTGGACACTAGTTTGGAGAAATTTGAAACCATATGTTAATGTTAAGATCAATTTCTCCATTTAAAGTTTAGTTATTTGCTCGTTAAAGCTTCTCACACTCCAACAGGACATCTTTAGATTTCCTATTTCTACTGTTCAACATCCGAACTGTCACAATATTCAGTTGGCAGTCTTATGAACGAGTCAATCTGAAGATACTTATAATGTTAGAGCATTAACGGGCACATTTTTTACATTCCTACACCCAAGTAGCTACTGATTAATTATCTGACCATTGATAAATCATTTCACCTTTAGTTTGGATCAATATCAATTATTGTATTTTAAATAACAACATGATGAGGTTCAGTTTTGATCTGCGTTGTCTGATTATTTCTAGTCCCTTTTTTTAAATTGTGTTCCTATAAATTAAAGTGGATTTTATTGTGAAAACCTGATGTGCTCACACTTAAAGTGAAATTTGTATTTTTCAACTTGGCCTTATGTTTAAAATGATTTGTGGTTGTGTAAATCAATAGTGCTTGCAAAAACTTTTGTAAGTGGTCACTCGTTATCTACTCACCACTATGCCGATGGAGGGGGGGGGGGTGGTGAAGTGTCTGAAGTCTCAGGTGTAAACAGCGTTGCAGCCAAATCCAATACAATCAAAGTGAATGATGACAGATTCTTCACCACCTGTCGCAAGCTACAATAGAAAAGTAATTTAACACATTAAAACAGGATTAAAAACACAGCTCAGCATTTTCCACTATTCAAACACACATGAGATATTGTACAAATGATATTAGCCTCTACACAACATGTCATACAAACAAGTAGGTGTGCTGGAGTGGCTCTGACAACAGGATTTTGCATCTGCTCACAATCAGACAGAATCTATTGCTTCATCATCATCATCATCATCATCACTAACCCTCCGCCATTAACCAATGATTCATCCACATTGTTGTTTTATTTTCTTATTTGATTTTGAATGATTAATATCTGTCTACTTAATCCATCCACCTTTTTAATTTCTAATTTCAGTTTCCCCCTCTTGTCCCAACTCTTTCTTCTCTTGTTTTTTCTTCTGTTTGTGTTTTTTTTCCTCCTCAATCTTTGGCCATGCGTCGTCGTGTCATTCTCTCCACGCACATCCCGCCTTCCTCCCTCTCTCACCCACTCCCCCTCTCCTTGCGTGTCTCCAATCAACCAGGCTGGTCACCGGGTAAGTGCCCTCGCTCTGTGTTGGAATCCTTGTTTTCTGCTCATTTCTCTGCCTGCCACACTAACACGGGAGACGGGGGCTGCACGGCCGCTAAATCAGCAGCTGCAACGCGGTGATGTGGGGCCTGACACTCGCTTTTAGCTCTTATCATAAAGAAAAACCTACTTACGACTCATTTAGCCAAATAAATACAGATTCAAGACAACTTCAAGTTTCAATACTAGATTTCTCTGACACGGGGGTAGGAGTAGAATTCCTGAAGATGTATTATAAATTGAATGAATTGACCAAACATTCACAGTGAAGGTTTTAGTGGCAGGTTCTATGTCCTATTCTGCAGCTGGCCACCAGGGGGCAATTGAGAGGGTTTAGCTTCACGTTTGGAAGGCGCCATGTCATCCATCTTTATCTCATCTTTAAAATCATTCCTGCAATCACACACAGTTCCTGGTTTTCACCTCAACTGACATTTAAAGTATGATGTGACCTTGAAATGTCTCCAAAGTGTTAACATGCAGCCTTAACTACTATTTACAGCATCTCTGTGATGCTCAGTGGAGTTTTACTGACTGGTTTCATTTAATTATGCTGGTGTTTGATTCTCGTGTCGTTGTGTCATGTGTCTCTCATTGAGTGTCTGAAATCCCGCAGATTGAGTCCATATTTTAATTATATATCTTTTAATTATATTTGTTCTCTGTGTTTTGTTTTTGGAATAAACAAGATGTAGCGTTCATTTCCCAGTTTGAATTCAGACAATCAATCAAGCTTTTTCTCACACATATTGCTTATTACTCAAGTTTGACCTTCAGGAATTGAGCCTGTTTGACCATTGAGCTGAATCAGTCTGGAGTATGTTGTTGTTCAGGTGTAGTAAACTAAAGTTTGGTTATAAATGAAGATGAAAGACAAACTAATAATAAGAACTAACAGAGGAGTACAATGATTCTAGAGGAGCTTGTTTGCATAATCCTCGGATGTGAAGAAGACCAGCGGCATCCCACAGGGTTCGATCCTCAGCCCACTTATCTTTTTTTTTAGCTGCCACAACATCCAATCAGAACTCTGCAGGGTCTCATTGGTTTTTAACTAACCAGTGTGTGTCTGGGTGTGTGTGTGTGTGTGTGTGTGTGTGTGTGTGTGATGCTTTCAGTTGGTCCTGGTGTTAGGTGACCTGCACATCCCCCACCGGTGCAACACGCTGCCAGCCAAGTTCAAGAAGCTGTTGGTCCCGGGGAAGATCCAACACATCCTCTGCACGGGGAACCTCTGCACCAAGGAGAGCTATGACTACCTGAAGACGCTGGCTGGAGACGTGCACATAGTACGAGGAGACTTCGACGAGGTGAGTGTGTGTCTGTTGACTCGGATGTATGCGTTGTGTAATCGTTAGGCAATCCTCACGATGATGACTATCCCAGTTTCACAACATAGCTGGCTTTGGTGCTATTGTGACATGTTAGCTCTCAATGCAATGTACATGGGAAATAAGATCCACACCCCGATGAGCACACACCAGGTTCATCAGCCGTCTCTGCTTCGGCTTTAACGTGATTTAACAGATTTAACGTGTTAGTCTTGACGTCTTTGTTTGTTTGTTTTCCGCTCACAGAACCTGAACTACCCGGAGCAGAAGGTGGTGACAGTGGGCCAGTTTAAGATCGGCCTGATCCACGGCCACCAGGTGATTCCCTGGGGCGACATGGCGAGCCTGGCGCTGCTGCAGAGACAGCTGGACGTGGACATCCTCATCT
The DNA here is from genome assembly GCF_949316205.1 of Platichthys flesus. NCBI lineage: Eukaryota > Metazoa > Chordata > Actinopteri > Pleuronectiformes > Pleuronectidae > Platichthys > Platichthys flesus. The sequence goes on from NC_084954.1 coordinate 2,075,323, forward strand.
CCGGCCACACGCACAAGTTCGAGGCGTTTGAGAACGAGAACAAGTTCTACATCAACCCCGGCTCTGCCACAGGAGCCTACAGCGCACTGGAAAGGTTAGAGATTAACATGTTAATTAATAACTGATGTAATTAGATTGAAGTTTTGTATTGGATGAGACTTGCACCCTGAAACCCATCTGTGTTCTTTCCTCACAGCAACATCATCCCCTCCTTCGTATTAATGGACATCCAGGCCTCCACTGTGGTGACGTACGTGTATCAGCTGATCGGCGACGACGTGAAGGTCGAGAGAATCGAGTACAAGAAATCTTAAAGACGTGATGAGGAGAAAAGTTGGGTTAACGTGGCTCAGTTTCGCATTTCATTCCTTTTTCTAACGGGGAGACAGGGGCGGCCACGCCTCCGACCCGACCCCCCCCCCCCCTTCCCCCCCACCCCGCAGTCACCACGATGTTAATCCAAACTTTACTCTGAAAGAGCTGTGTATTATATTGTTTATATGTCATCAGCAGTTGCTTGATTCCAAGCTGTCATCTGGTCGCTGTCGAGATGCAATAACGTCCCATGTACTTGTTATCAAAAGAAATATTTGGTGCCATTCTCTGTCTTTGATTGTCTTTTTGTTTTTTTCACCCTCCTGTCCTGTTCATGTAACCAACAGGACTTTAGCTTCGTGTAGTCGATCATCAGTCTGTTGTTCCCCACAATAAAGATCTAATTTCACTCCGTTTTGTCGTAAAGTAGAACAACAACAATACGCATGAAAACTAACACTTCATCGTACGGCTCAGTGTTCAGTGTTTTCTCCGGAGTCCGAGCAAAAGAGATTCTTCAGTCAAACTTCTCTCACAGTAACAGTCTTTAACTTGTAATAATTTAGAGTTCAGACTTTCAAGATGTTTTATTCTCACACGGTTATTACAAAAATATGTTCCTGAAAAAAAGCTTTGTAGAAGAGTAAGAATAATGTAAAGTCAAGTGAATAATCAAAGTACATGACCTATAAGATAAACATTATTAAATATATTTACAAGCTGAGACTGCTCAGTATGAACACAGAGGATCAAATGAAGGTACCTATGATATTAATATAATAACACTTGTAAATACTGCACAGTCGTGTGTCAGGGTTCATTGCAATATTTATATCAGAGTTTCCTCATGTGTTCTCATGAATCAGGGTAAATACAGGAAGGAAACAGCTGCAGCTCAGAGAAACTAAAATCTTCATCTTCTGCTGTTTGTTCTATTTTAACAGTGAAGCTGTTCATTATCATTTGAAGGTTTAATCGTGAGAACAAGATTCATCGAAGAGGTTTTGTCCCGTCGCTCATTATTTTCCAGAATGTAGTTTCCTCTCGGTGACACCAGAGGGCACCAGAGTTTCTTCCTTGATAACCCGCTTCAAACTGAGCAGCTGCCAAATGATCTTTATCTCAAACTCCCTCACAAACCAAAATGATTCAAATTAGAATATAACGTTCAACAGAAGTTATCCAGTGATTCATGAACACTGAGGGAAATCTACACAAATACACACATTCAGTTCATATACAGATGGTAATAGGGAATTTATTATTTTATGTATATATACAAACACATATTGTGACATGTCTGAGCTTCTGATGGTATTTAAGATCTGAGAAGGTGTGAACTCAAACATTCACTCAGAGATGTGTCTTCCTCCTCTTCCTCCTCTTCCTCCTGCAGCAGCCTGACCCTGGCTCCTGTTGAAGAAGAAAACAGGACCCAACAGTTGGTTATTAAAGAACTAAAACAATCAAATATATTCAATTATACAGTTAAGTAAACGTTCTGGTCAATAGACTTTGATTTTACAGATTAAAACAGATTTTGCAGACTCACCTTTTTCCTCCGCGCAGATGATTCTGTTCTTTTCTTCATCTTCCTGTGTTTAGATGCTGACACGCTGGAAGGCCAGTGATTTTAAATACACTGTAAATGTTAAATATTCAAGACATCACATTAACAGTTTGTGTCCCACCTTGCTCTTCTGTTTTTTGGGATCCTTGGCAGAAAGGATTTCCCAGGATGCCTTGCACTCGTCCTCATCTTGGCCCTGTGCTTTGCCCTGGAGGAAACGTCTGAGTGGTGTATTGTTTGCCGTGTTTCACCCTCGTTCTCTGAGGTCACAGAGGTCACAGGTCGTCACTGTCGGGGTTAAAGCCTGAAGCCAGAGTCTCGTTATGAGTTTATTTACTAAAGAAGAAGCTGTTTTAATCCAAGTGGGAGGACTTTTCATAATATATAAAGTATGATTTAAATGTTGTGAGGCAAATTTCTATTTAAATTTCTCGGAACAGGACAAGAAATAAAGAGAATCTGCTGCTGCATGTGAGAACTCAGATCTGAGAGTTACAGGCGTCCCATGTTCTAAATAACCAAGTCTCTCCTCACAGGCTCTGGGTTTTGTGTTTCAGCTCCTGCAGCTGCTGATCTGTTGGGGATCAAACCGACGTCTTTTAATCCTGTAAGCAGAGAAATACAAGTCAGCTGAGAGACAGGACGTCGGAGACCGGACAGGACGACCGGTGTCTCCAGGAAAACCTCCATGGTGCTGCGGTTCCTCACCAGAAACAAGATGAACAAGCATCAGTGTAGAACTGACTTAACAGACAGAAACACTCTTTGAGAAAAAATGCATCTAACATGTCCCATCTGCTAACATGGATGAGTCAGCATTTTTTCATTCACAGTCTATGACGCCGACGCTAACGTTGCCCAGAATCAATGTTCTCACTTCCGACATCGTAATCAGGAGTTTCCCGAGGGGAGCGTTGACGGACGTGAACATGTGGCCTCAGGCAAAATGTGGTCGAGCTGAGTTTTACAAGAAACACTAACGTCAACCACATTGTGCAGATTTTTCAGGTTTGACTGTTTAGACTTTAGACTTTTTGCAGATTTCCTGGAAACGTGCGTGTGAATAAGTTGTATTTCTTCAGCGGTCTTATTGATCTCTCAAAGCTCCTCACAGTTCCAGTCAAGTTCACACCGGCTCCTGTTGATCACCCTCTCCTCAGGCGCTTTCCCAGTAACGTGTCCAGTGAAGACGTTTTGTCTTTGTCAAATTTCATCAAATACAATCCGATAGTCGCCCAAAAAACTTTTCACTCAAAACCCAGAAATATCAACCACATGGTGGCGCTGCGAGAAAACTTCAGAGGAGCCACAAGAGTCAGTAGGATTCAGCCTCTGGGGACCATGAATGTCTGACACAGCTTAAATCATTTAAAACTCTTGATCGTGCAAATTTCACCATTATGGGACTAATAAAGGATTATTTTTCATCTTATCTTAACTTATGTTATGTTATGTTATCGTTTCTCATCTTATCTTATCTTATTTGATCTCATCTTATCTCATCTTAACTTATCTTATCTCTTCTCAACTTATCTTCTTTCAGTTTAACTAATTTTATCTCATCTTATCTTATCTCATCTTAACTTATCTTATCTCTTCTCAACTTATCTTCTTTCAGTTTAACTCATTTTATCTCATCTTATCTTATCTCATCTTAACTTATCTTATCTCTTCTCAACTTATCTTCTTTCAGTTTAACTCATTTTATCTCATCTTATCTTACCTTATCTTATCTCATCTTATCTTATCTCATCTCAACTCATCAGTGAAAGCACCATGTTTTTCCATTAAGCAGCTTCCAGTTAATGAACGGGTTTTTACGGCTGCAGTTCACTGACCCTCTGTCGCTCCCGCTCTCCAGAGGGGGGCTTGTAGCTGTGGCCCCGTCTTCCTGAGCAACATCCTTCCTCACACACAAACACACACACACAAACACACACTTCAAGGAAAGACATAACGGGCTGACAGTAATTCTCGGCACACTCACTTCCTTCCCTTCACGCCTTAAAAACAAGAAACTTCATACACCTCGATTTCCGCTCCGTCACTAAAGAGCTATTATTTCCCAGAATTGTTCATGAATGATGTTGATGTTGACTCTGAGTGGGAGGACTCCTGGTGTTTGATCAGTGGTGTTACCTCTCCCCCGATGAAGAGTCGGTGATGAAGAGCTTGAGTCGTTACAAGCCTTGACCTCTGACCTTTGGGAAAAGCCACATTCTGGTTTTTGGCTGCAGGGACGATATCTTTCCATGTGACTCCTCCTAAACTACATGTTCACAAATTGAACCCTTCAAATACTGTTTAGAGTAAATGTTGGTACATGGTTCTTAACAAGGCTTAACAAAGGGGTTTATTAACATAAATAACTGAAACACAACAGAGGATTATCAAAGGAATCAGTAATATCCAGGATGTAGGATGTGTGGAAAACTGTGATACTACTACAACCAAGCTACACTGAGGCTTCACCAACTTTATTTAATAGCTTAAATTATTTTAAACACAATATCACAATATACAAGACAAAGCATGTACAAATATACACAAGAGCAGTACACTTGATCTTGACCTTTTTTCTGTAAACAAAATAAAATACACACAAACTGACCTGATGGGTTTTAGCAGTAAACAGCACCACGTTTGCAAAGTTGAGCTTGTACATTCATACAGTAACTACACTCAATAATACTTACACACAAACACTGAAGTTCATAATACTGGACATTAAATGAGATATCCTGCTCATGTGCAGTTCGATAATTACAACATGTGTTATGACCTTTTTACTATTATTGAGGTTCCCTGCTCTAATGCTCAGTAAACACGTCCCTGTCCTCAGACGCTGCAGCTCACTTCCACTTCTTCACTTCACCTGAACTTTGGAGAAAAAGGACCGTGAGCCGGCGCCGCTGGTTTCTCTCAAAGCGTCCGACAGAGTCAAATTGACCTTTCTCATGTCGGCTTTGGTGATGTTGGTCTTGAGCTTGAGCAGAGCCACCACATGTTTATCACTGTGGGTGAGGGGGGGAGAGAAAAATCCACTTTTAGCATCAAGGAAATTTGAAAAAACGACAAATGAACCAAAGACTGAGACGTAGTTTTGACGTGTTATAGTGACTCAGAGATCACAGCATAAGACAAAACAATTAATACAGCAAATCAAACTCCACACACACAACTCTCTGCACACAAACACGTCACAATCCAGCTCCCTCTCTGCTCTCATCGACCCTCAGAACAGGGCGAGCTTTGAGCTCTTGATATCTTCCTGTGTGGGAAACATCTGAACGATGTCTTGGCTCGGTTCACTTTCTGCTCTCTGGGTTTATTTATCGTCAAGGAAGATGTCATGTAAACAACCCACATCCTCTGTCCATATTCGGTCACTTATACTTATTTATTTATTCACCATAAACAAACAAGGCCTCGGCATGTCTGTGTGAGATATGCATAATTTTTTGTTGTGTTAAAGTTATTGTGGGAAATGTTACCTCAGGTCAGGAAAAGCATTTCCCAGGGATGCTACTTGCATCTGGATGGCGGGAAGATCCTGGAGTTTTATTACTTCTGCAATCGTGGTGAGGATTTCCTTCAGCCAGTCTTCCTTTGAGCCCTGCCAAGACGGACCAGTTACATTAGTGCCTGAGTTTCCCCAATCACCAATCAGCACATCTCGTGACCGAGCCGGATTCTAATCCAGAGGGGTCACAGTGGAGGAGGATCCACCCTGGAGTTTCCCCTTGGTCACAGATGAGTCACTCGCTGCTCAGTCCAGTGAAGCTCATTGTGAAATCAGAGGGAGGATGTGAGGGATAAAACGCTTGGGCAGGAACTGAGCCTGTTAGTGACTGAGGACGTCTGTATTCTAGAGATGTTCATGTTTATAAGAAGGTCTGCTCATGTATAATGTATCTGAAGAGCACTCGACTTCTTCTTACAAACTGTTTCATGATCTCCTCTCTGGCTACAGGACAAGAATGTCTGAGTGAGCTCCTCCCGAATGTTCCCCTAACTTTTCCTGCAGCCCTTCAGATCTGCGTATCTGAACCAGATTTAGTCTGGTTAAAACATTTCAAATTCAAATGACAAACTCCTCTGATTGACTGGTGTCAGTCCACAGCACCTGCCCACATGCTTTTTGTTATTGAGGATGATTTCTCACCATTTCAATGAATAGCTCGTGCAGACTCTGTGCGTTGTCTTTCACCGTCATGCAGGCTCTATCCTGCTGGTTCCTGTCCTTCAGCTTCACTCCTCCCTTCAGGAGCCTCTTCACATATTCCACTGCCACCTCCTGATGAAACTGGCTCATCAGCTCCTGGGATTAAAAAACAACACGTTAGTTTCATTTCTTTACTTTTTATTTGTAGAAAATAGCCTATTGCTTATCCAAAGATTTATACTTCTCTATTCTCTATTCTTTTATTTTGAAGGGTAGAGTGCGTTCAATGCTGTGCTCAGTACCTGGTGACAGGATTCCTTTGAACCCTGAAGCTCTTTACTCTGCGTCTTGATGCTGACCAGCAGCCTCTCGAACTCGGGCTTGTTCAGCCACTCACTGGTTCCCAGTTTGCGGTAATGTGGCTGCATGAGGTAGAAATATGATGCAATGACCAGTTAACACTTTCATCCAGAGCAGAGAAGAGTAAAAGTGACATTTTCAAACATGGGAACTGGGTGAGTGCAAACCAATACATCTGTAAGGATCTGTGGTGCATGTGTAGCATGGTGCTGCAATTCAATATCTATGTCTATTTATCGGTCTTGTGTTTGTTGCTTTGTGTATTTATAAAACTCACCTTGAGGACGTCGTGCAAGGAACTCAGTAGGTACGTGTGTGCAGATTCTTTCATGTCGCTCAGAACCTTCAGACAGTTTGTCCTCGCGTCCTCTTGGAACAGGTGACCATTCTTCTGGAGAACATTCCTGCAGATAGAACCCAGAAGCTACATCAGCTCCCACTGAAACCTGCAGACGTGCCATCGATCAGGATTTTGATTTGAAGCATCAGAAACGTACGTGAACTGTTGGACCCCCCCGAGGTTCGCCTTGATGACCGCTTTCCTGTTGCTTTGGTTCTTCTTCACGACTTCGTCCTGGAAGAGCTTGAAGCTGCAGGAGTTTGTGTTTGAAGGACAACAGTTGATTTTCACCTCCACAGTCGTTTCATGATGTAAAGAGAGAAATGTCTTTGAAACGTTACCTCTTCATTAAAGTGTCCAGTTCACTTGTTATGCTCCGGGCCTTGTGCAGGTCTCCCACCACTTTCTCAGCTACGGTCACCATCCCATTGATGAACTACAGAGGGAGGGAGAACACGATTAATAACAGCGTCCTCCACAACCTTCTGAAGACTCCAAGAAGTGACCTGATGCCTCCCGGGTGGAGAATCACTGTTCAAGCTGCAGGACTGTGACAGGTTCGACCTCCGGGATGCACGATCATACAAATACTGATTATGATCATCTCAACATCATGCTGTCGTGTTGATGATGTACCTGGATGATGTCGTAGGACACAGGACTGTTGTAGCAGCCGTCCTCCATCTGCGGCTCCTCTCCGTCTTTCCACTTTTGTTTCTCTTGCTCCAGGACGCGGAGGATGTAAGTCATCAGTTCGGTCTGAAAACAACAAAACGTGATTCACAGTCTTTCAAACACATTCTGATCCAGATCTGAGATTTCTCACCAACACTTCGTAACAGTAGTTTGAATAACTAATAATACATCTACATCCAGTGAAGCTCCTGTTACCTGTTTAGTGCTCAGGTATTGTTCTTCCAGAGGTTTCAGGTGCTCCTCAGGCAGCAGCTTTCCCAGCGGCTCAACACTGATCTCCCCGACCAGCTCCGGCTTCTGAAAGAGTCTGACAGAGGAGAAGAAATCACAGCTTTCAATCGTGATCTTTATCTGTGAGCTTCACCATTTCAAACCCAGCTCAGGCAATAACTTGTTTTAAATATAAACAGACTTATTTCAGGAACCTCTTTCAATATGAAAGCAAGAAAGAGAACGAACAGACACAGGAGTTAGGGATGGAAAACGTCTCTTAAACTGGAACCAGGACAATCCGAAGGGGTTCTCCTCTGGGGGAGGATGACTAAGCTCATTAGATCAGCAAGATAAATTGTGATAATTGGGGTTTGTGTCAAATGTGACACTAGAAAAAAAAGGCTTTAGAAAATGGTGGGCACCGAAAACACTTAGATTCAATTTCTGGAGATCGTGAACACTTTGGTTTTATCAAAGAGGAATTGTTTGAAAAACACATCCTCCTTCTTGGATCTTGAATTTTTCTATGAAACTGAAATAAGCTTTCAGATATTCTATTTTGGTAAAAGTAGTAAAACCACAATGTTGACTGTATCCTCAACGTGATAATTACTTCAAACACGAGTTGAATCCAGGACTCACCCTGGATAGTACTCGTTCACCCAGCGCAGGAGGAACGTACAGTCCTTAATCCCCAGACCGAAGTCTGCGATCTTCTTGAGTCTGGCACTGGTTTTTTGGTGGAAGATCCTGGCGTAGAAATCACAGATGTTCACATGTGCTGGGTAGCAGGTCTTCACCATGCCCACCACCAGCTGCAGGTCGGCCAGCAGCTGCCGGCCCATGCTGCAGATGTCAGCCTCCACAGAGGACTGCTGCACCTGGTTGGCAGGAGGAGTCGAAGGATTGTCCATGTGATCCTTCACCAAGCGGCGGACAGTTGTGTCATGGAGCTCCATCCAGCCCCTGGCCCTCCAGCCAGGCGGGGGCCCGTCCCTCTGCTTCCACAGTTGGTCCTGCTCGTCCTCCTGGTAGATGGCCTTCACAGCAGACGTCAGAGCCTCGGTGCTGGCCCCCCCTGTGTTGAGAGACAAACTCTGCTGTAGAGTCTCCAGGACGAGGCGCTCCAGGGCTTTATAGTCAGCAGCGAGACTGTTCACCTCCTCCTCGTGACCTGGAAGCCCCTCGACCTCGGGGTTCTCACTGAATAGACGCTCCTCTCTCTCTATCAGCTGCTGGCTGGCCTCCCAGAAGCGGCTTTGTTCAATGTTCTCCTCGAATTTGAGGATCGCTGGGAGAGAAGAGCAAAGACAAGGGCACTTTTTAATCTACGGCCGACTTTGAGAGGAAAATGATTTGTCTAAACCTCGGAGATGAACTGCAGATTAGGGCTGCAGCTAATACATTCTGTAAATATTACAGATATCAAAAACTATGCAAGCCACCAAAACAAGAAAGAAAACAACAATTACACTAATGAAAACCTCACTAGGATGAATTTATACTCAATTTCCTTTAAAAATAAATGCAGCAGAAGTTGATTAATCTTATTTGAGACCTTGTTTGTGGTATTTCAACATATTCAAGACTTTGAATATAGGCTTAAAATACAGATGATGGACTTTTAGACCCCAAACAAACAATGTATAATATCAGTTTGTGTGTATGAATATGAGTATGAATTCAGCTGCTGTACCTGCTGTCGGAGGCCTCTCGGGGCCGCTGGGCAGGACGTGGCTGTCGGGGCTGGAGATGTTACCGGGGAGGTTGCCGGTGCTGTTGCCGCTCTCCTGACCTCCTGGCCGTCGGAACAACTTCTTTAGCTTCCCATTAAACCAGCCTCCTCTTCCTCCTCCTCCCTCAGAACCCTGGCTGGGGAGGAAGTTGCCCTCTGACTGCGTGGAGCTCGACCTGGTCCGCATCCTGAAGCAAGTGAGGAAATTGAACCAGCAACCTGGAATTGAGTCAACAAGTCAGTGAGGACGAAGAACAGTTCACGTTCGTCAAGAGAAATAAAGTTAGTGAAAAACAGGAGATTTCAGTGCTAGCTTCTTAGCTAATTAGCACTAGCTCATCGCATTAGCAAGCTAGAATATTCTTATTCAATTAGATTTTTCAACAACAATACATTTGTTGTTGCTTTCCTTAATTTAAATTTCTTAATTACCTCACAAACTGCATTTTAAAAATGACCCTAAAGATATTTTCTTATATTTTTCGATAGAAAAACAAACCTTAAAAGCTAGCTTCAGCTAAATAATTATAATTGCTGCTAATACAGCTTCCATAATACTTTAGAAATAAACTCCATCAAAAGAGCATTTTTCCTCCAAAGATGAAATGAGTCATCAAGTTAAACAGAAACATTATTTAGAAGAGGAATATGAATTTCATTGAATTAAAGCACAACATCACCATCCTCCTCCCAGTAAACCACAAAGGAGTAGTGAAAACTACAATCATAAAAAAGTCATATGATTCAAAGGAGAGAGTATCCCATGAATACAGCAAAGTGAATGTACAGTAAACAGCACATTGGACTTAAAACTAAACATAATCAATAATCATACAAATAGCTTTTAAAAAATCAGATGGATTAACAATAAGCAGTTCAGAATGAAATCTCACACAGTCCCTACAGACACGATGTGAAACAGAAACACACACGATCATTCGGTTCGGATACGCAGATAAACATGTTTGTGTCTGAACTCGTCAGGAGAAGCTACTCACCCTGGTCCCGCTGCTCTGTGAGCTGCTCTACAGCTGCTCTGAATTATAAAGGCAACAAGCTCCTCCTGCTATGTGACTGATAGTTCCAGTGAGGGGAAGCACACACACACACAAAGACGCACACACACACACACACAGACGCACACACACAGACACACACACACACACACACAGACGCACACACACAGACACACACACACAGACACACACACACACACACACAGACGCACACACACAGACACACACACACACACACACAGACGCACACACACAGACACACACACACAGACGCACACACACAGACACACACACACACACACACACACACACACACACACACATACACACACAGACACACACACACACACAGAGAGGGAGCTGGTCTTTTTTTAGAATCACCAGCGCTGAAGCAATGCTGGACACTCTCTCACTCTGTTTTTTTTACTGTGTAATTTCCATTACAGACACATTCATTGCGCCTGTAGAGGAATCTTTAGCGCCACCAACAGGTCAAAGGTTCCACTTGTCAAATAGTAATTGACGACAGGATACCTCAGAACACAATGCCCAACTTCCTGCCAGAGAGAACTGTTCATTTGTGGAACACTTAAGGATTTCAACCTCGTTTTCTCAGTTGGTCATTAAATGATCTTTAATCTGCTAACATGGAGAGGACACTGAAAATGATCCACTCCGCTTCAGATTCCTCTCCGTCCACACAACTCCAGAGTCGAGAGACGCTCGAGTGGAGATGTTTGGAATCGATGACGTTTGCTCATTGGCTGTTTTCGGTCACTAACAAAGCCGTCGATGATTCTCGAGGCTCAGATCCGATGATTCTTCTCCCTCGGTAAACAACCAGCAGTCATGTTCCAACAAGCTGCTGTGTGTCTTTGTGCATGAGGCCGAGGGAATAATAGCTTCCGTCCCTTATGAGTAAAAGCAAATTAGCAACTTCTCACTGGAACACCCCCCCGCACAAATCCACCAATCAAGAACCGGTTTCCTTCCCAGCTTCCACAGGGTGACCTCAACCAGACCAGACCGGAACTGTAGTGGGAGCCTGTCACATTCACGTGAGCTGACCGATAAGGCGTTCTGCTGCTTATCTTATCTCGCACTGGGGTGGAGTTCCATTTTCCATAATGATTTCCATCCTTTGTTGAGCTGCTGCTCCCTCTCCTTTACATTTCCGTCTTCTCCTTTGAATAATTTGTGTAGACTCCGGAGGCAGTGTGTTAGACCCACCTGAACAAGGCTCACACAGGCCTGTGATGAATCCTTCTTCACTATGATCATTTTGAGAATGTGGTTTTGCGGTGTTGCTAACTGACCATAACAATCGTGATGAAGGGAGGTGTCACTCAAGAACTGATCCTTAAAGAAGTGTTATACAGACCAGGTGATGTTTTCTGGTAACTCAGTGAAGAAGTTTAAAATCAGATAACGTGTATTATTCACGACAATCTAATAAAACGATGTTGCAGTTCAATTTCCCACTAAACTTATAGTTCTGTTCAGGAAGCACAGCACTGGTCTGGTCCAGATTACATCAGCTCTTTTGTTACCAGCCCAGGATCAAACTGGGTATTACTGTTAGAATATAAACTGGATCTTTCATCCCTGCAGCCCGTAGATAACTTAGTTTACCTGTTTGATGCTGTGTTGACACTTTGGAGGATCTTCTGGAGAAACATCTGCGACACATCCTGAAGGCTGCGACACTCACAGGTGAGAACTCGTGTGTCTCTGCAGCAGGTCGACCCGACACTGAGAAGATATTCGTGGTAATGCAAATGACAGGATGTCGTTTAAATCATGAACGCATGCGTTGGTTTCCGTTCCTGCACCTGCACATTTCCTCTTATAGGCAGACACATGAGAAAACCTGAACTGTTGTGTAGCTTCTCATCCTGTGGTTCAGGCTTTATTTTAAAAATCATGTGACTTCACCTTCTGCATGAGGACAAAATCTATTGATAATTAATTGATTTTCCAAATCTAATTAACGGCTAATTTAAATAATAAGACTTGAATGGTAAAATTTAACCTAAAAGTTTTTACTTCACTGGAAAACAGATAAGTTCAAGGCAAGTGCAGGTTTTGATTCTGTTCTCTTGTTTTGGAAAACTATTCCCTAGTATTTTCACGACCTTCTCGCTTTGAGGAAACCGTTCTAACCACTGCTCGGCTTCTTCAGGAGACGAATCAGGAATGAAACATGTGACTGAGAGTCGCCAGGAGACGTTTTGCATTTAAAAACTAGAAGTTGATAGAAGATGTTAATCATTTTATAGCCCTGATATTTAAAGATATTACATTTCTTTCTAGTTGGTCTTAAAACGGGTTTGATGAACTTTGTTATTGTTTAATTAGATATATACATTTTGGAAACATTCATATTTCGCTTTGATTGTTTGTCTGGAGTTAAGATGCCGTTTTGCCTGAAGCTCATATTTCTACACTTGATGATATTTCCCTTTTTAAAAACTCCAAACATAGCTATAGGGTGTGTCTCATGATGGAGTTTCCCTTTTCAGAGGCCTGTCCAAACCTGCTTCTAGGCTTCATTATCTTTTTAATTGCCGTACACAGATTAAACAGACAGTCTGTGTATTTGAAGACTGATGAGAAATCTTTGTGGATATCATGCCCCTCACATTTCCTGGAAGCATATTTAGATATGTATTTATTTAACCAAGCAGCTGTTTTCCTGTCTCGGTTCACAACAGAGGAAGTGACTTGTGTTTCAATCTTTTCTGATTGCATTTCTTTCCATAATGACCCAATCACTGTTTGTCAATGTGACAAAGTGATAGTAAACACTGTGTTTACCCCACCATCCAAATGTAAAGTGAAAGTATGAGAACATCCCCTGCTCAAACTGGCATCAGTGCAAGTGATGGACAGAAGGTGTCTGGGGAAACAGAAACTTCACAGCAACCACAGGTATAACAAATGGAAACATATTACTGAGAATAAGGTGTTTATTATAGACTGCAGATGGTTTCAGTTTTATTGAGGGCATGTGTCGGTTTGTCGGTTATGATGCTCTGATTGGAGGAGGTTTGTCTCAGAGAAACATGCAGAACAAACCAAGACTATACTTTCAGGGATCATTTCTATAGTTGTTGACTTGAGAAATGTGTTTCTAAAGAGTTTGGTCTCGCTGCCCACGATGAAGAGTGAAGATGTTTCCTTCAGAGCAGGAATCTGGTGGAAGAGACTCTTGGTTTTCTCCACTGTTGATGACTGTTCAGTGTTTCTGGTTGAGTCACTGGAGGAGGAAACATGTTCTGAGTGGTCAGCTTTACTTTATAAATATGTGGAACCAGAGATTCCACATTATATCCACTTCTTAATGTTCTTCACCTACCTACATCAGTTCATTGTCTGTGTAGAATTATCCGTCACTCAGCTGAAGCAGGAGAATGGCAGATTGGACAGGCAGTCTGTGTTGACGGTGACCTGCATGTCTCCAAACAACACTTCGGTTTTAACTCCCCTGGCGTTAACCAGTTTCTTCTTCAGCTCGGTGAATCTCTGCAGGATGAGATGGTGTTCTCTGCCTCTCATCAGACCTCTGAAGTTCAGAACAGCCACCAGGTGCCTCCTGCTGCAGGGTGTGAAGAACAGTAATGACCAAAAACAGATAAAGTTCGTGCTTTTTTATCACTCAACAACTAGTCTTAATTACATGAAGATTTCAGGTCATTGAGCATTTTCTGAAACAGGATTGTTATGACAGCAATGAGCTACAGAAATCAAAGTCTAACTTGTGATTGGAGGAGGTGTGTCTCTCTGGATCACAGCAGCTCACCAGGAGTAAAGGTTCACGTCCGTAGATATAAGACTCAGAGAAACATGCAGAACAAACCAAGACTATACTTTCAGGGATCATTTCTATAGTTGTTGACTTGAGAAATGTGTTTCTAAAGAGTTTGGTCTCGCTGCCCACGATGAAGAGTGAAGATGTTTCCTTCAGAGCAGGAATCTGGTTGAAGAGACTCTTGGTTTTCTCCACTGTTGATGATTGTTCAGTGTTTCTGGTTGAGTCACTGGAGGAGGAAACATGTTCTGAGTGGTTTTGGTACAGATGTTTGAAATATAAAGGTCATTAATGTTCAGTTAAAGGTGACATATTATGGTACTTCCACTTTTGTTCTGCTTCTACACGTTAATTTGGGTATCTGGCATGTCTACCGTCCCAAAAACTCCGGAAAAAAACAACTCCCGCGATTTGTTGTGGTTCCTCTTTGTCTGAAACGATACGCCAGAGTGCGGCAAATGGGATAAAGACCGAATTAAACGTCATAGTCACTACATGCCCATGTAGGGAGTCTCGCTACATGGCCCAGGACGAGTGCGCTAACGCTAGCCGGGCTCCACCGGCCCGGTTAGCTAGCGAGCTAATGCTAGCCGGGGAGCCCACTAGCTCGTGAGACCGTCTTCCCTAGCTCCCCAGGGGCTCCCCCCCCGGCTTGGGAAGCCCGGCTCCCTCCGGCTAGGGGAGACTGGCTTCAGTGTTTCTGGTTGAGACACTGGAGGAGGAAAAACAAAAACTCTTCTTCAGAACTTGATTTAAAAACTATTGAACAAACATATAAACTGTTGAATCGACATTATCCCATCTACACAAAGTCTTAGTTGTTCTTTTGTCTTTGATGACTGATCAGTTATGATTGTTATGACAGCAATGAGCAACAGAAATCAAAGTGTAACTTGTGATTGGAGGAGGTTTGTCTTCCTGGATCACAGCAGCTCACCAGGAGTAAAGGTTCACGTCCGTAGATATAAGACTCAGAGAAACATGCAGAACAAACCAAGACTATACTTTCAGGGATCATTTCTATAGTTGTTGACTTGAGAAATGTGTTTCTAAAGAGTTTGTTCTCGCTGCCCACGATGAAGAGTGAAGATGTTTCCTTCAGAGCAGGAATCTGGTGGAAGAGACTCTTGGTTTTCTCCACTGTTGATGATTGTTCAGTGTTTCTGGTTGAGTCACTGGAGGAGGAAACATGTTCTGAGTGGTCAGCTACTGTTACTTTCAAAATGTTGAAACTACATCTTAAAATATGTAATAAACGATAAAAATGCTTGATGTGCAAAGTTAAGTAAAAGGAACCCTTAAAATTCCTCTTATTATGCACATTTTGAAAATGTTCTTTTATTCCTTTATGAAATTTGGTCCAAAAATCTTTGACTTTTAGTTCTGTTTCGAAAATGTTGTTATCAGAAAGAACTTTGTCTAAAGTTCCATCATTATTTTATCTTGATTAGTTAAAACGTCCCTGTTTCCAGTCAAGATTCAGACAGACTGTGTGTAACTGTCTCCACTGGTTCACTGTGGTTTCTGCTGGTTCCACTTTTAGTTTGGGATCTGATGCAACATTGAGTCCGTCATGATTTGTGTTCAACACTATCTGTGGGTTGAAAAGTCCCTGCAGCCCAAATTAGTCTCTTACAATACTTCAAACTAACACTGTCCACTTCTCTTCCTCCTGCAGAGACACCTGAGTGTCAACACAACATCTGATTGGAGGAGGTGTAACTCTCTGATCCTGCTCACCAGGGTAAAGGTTCACGTCTGAAGATATAAGACTCAGAGAAACATCCAGAACAAACCAAGACTATACTTTCAGGGATCATTTCTATAGTTGTTGACTTGAGAAATGTGTTTGTAAAGAGTTTGGTCTCGCTGCCCACGATGAAGAGTGAGCATGTTTCCTTCAGAGCAGGAATCTGGTGGAAGAGACTCTTGGTTTTCTCCACTGTTGATGATTGTTCAGTGTTTCTGGTTGAATCACTGGAGGAGGAAACATGTTCTGAGTGGTTCTGATACAGATGTTTGAAATATAAAGGTCATTAATATTCAGTTAAAGGGGACATATTATGAAACTTCCACTTTTGTTCTGCTTCTACACGTTAATTTGGGTGTCTGGCATGTCTACCGTCCCAAAAACTCTAGAAAAAAACAACTCCCGCGATTTGTTGTGGTTCCTCTTTGTCTGAAACGATACGCCAGTGTGCGGCAAATGGGATAAAGACCGAATTAAACGTCATAGTCACTACACGCCCATGTAGGGAGTCTCGCTTCATGGCCCAGGACGAGCGCGCTAACGCTAGCCGGGCTCCACCGGCCCGGTTAGCTAGCGAGCTAATGCTAGCCGGGGAGCCCGCTAGCTCGAGAGACCGTCTTCCCTAGCTCCCCAGGGGCTCCCCCCCCCGGCTTGGGAAGCCCGGCTCCCTCCGGCTAGGGGAGCCTGGCCTCAGTGTTTCTGGTTGAGACACTGGAGGAGGAAAAACAAAAACTCTTCTTCAGAACATGATTTAAAAACTATTGAACAAACATATAAACTGTTGAATCAACATTATCCCATCTACACAAAGTCTTAGTTGTTCTTTTGTCTTTGATGACTGATCAGTTATGATTGTTATGACAGCAATGAGCCACAGAAATCAAAGTGTAACTTGTGATTGGAGGAGGTTTGTCTTCCTGGATCACAGCAGCTCACCAGGAGTAAAGGTTCACGTCTGTAGATATAAGACTCAGAGAAACATCCAGAACAAACCAAGACTATACTTTCAGGGATCATTTCTATAGTTGTTGACTTGAGAAATGTGTTTCTAAAGAGTTTGGTCTCGCTGCCCACGATGAAGAGTGAAGATGTTTCCTTCAGAACAGGAATCTGGTGAAAACACTTTTGGTTTTCTCCACTGTTGATGATTGTTCAGTGTTTCTGATTGAGTCACTGGAGGAGGAAATATGTTCTGAGTGGTTCTGATACAGATGTTTAAAATATAAAGGTTCATTAATGTTAAGATAAAGTTTCAGTCCAGAACTCAATGTAATGACAGAAAGATAAAGTTTTGAGGTTCATAGGTATCAGTCATTAGTTTTGCTTTTATGAGAACCTTTATTTTGAAATTGAGACCCTGTGTTGGGTCTGTTTTCAGTGGTGAATTGATCTTCATGTGTATTTGTGAGTCGGTGTCACAGCGATTATCAATGATGTGAGTCTCTGATACTTTATGATTAATGACTTGTCGACCAAACTTTTGTCAGATTCAATAAACTTTATTTTTTAAACAAACTTTATTTTTCACACAAACTTAAAAATTTCTCAATAAATGACAATGAAATCCAAAATATATCTAACTCTATAAATACTATTCTGATATTAACTTGTAGTTTGAGAAGGAAAAACAAAACTCTTCTTCAGAACATGATTTAAAAACTATTGAACATACATATAAACTGTTGAATCGACATTATCTCAACTACACAACGTCATAGTTGTTCTTTTGTCTTTGATGACTGATCAGTTATGATTGTTATGACAGCAATGAGCCACAGAAATCAAAGTGTAACTTGTGATTGGAGGAGGTTTGTCTTCCTGGATCACAGCAGCTCACCAGGAGTAAAGGTTCACGTCCGTAGATATAAGACTCAGAGAAACATGCAGAACAAACCAAGACTATACTTTCAGGGATCATTTCTATAGTTGTTGACTTGAGAAATGTGTTTCTAAAGAGTTTGGTCTTGCTGCCCACGATGAAGAGTGAAGATGTTTCCTTCAGAGCAGGAATCTGGTTGAAGAGACTCTTGGTTTTCTCCACTGTTGATGATTGTTCAGTGTTTCTGGTTGAATCACTGGAGGAGGAAACATGTTCTGAGTGGTTCTGATACAGATGTTTGAAATATAAAGGTCATTAATGTTCAGTTAAAGGTGACATATTATGGTACTTCCACTTTTGTTCTGCTTCTACACGTTAATTTGGGTATCTGGCATGTCTACCGTCCCAAAAACTCCGGAAAAAAACAACTCCCGCGATTTGTTGTGGTTCCTCTTTGTCTGAAACGATACGCCAGAGTGCGGCAAATGGGATAAAGACCGGAATAATAGTCATAGTCACTACATGCCCATGTAGGGAGTCTTGTACATGGCCCAGGACGAGTGCGCTAACGCTAGCCGGGCTCCACCGGCCCGGTTAGCTAGCGAGCTAATGCTAGCCGGGGAGCCCGCTAGCTCGTGAGACCGTCTTCCCTAGCTCCCCAGGGGCTCCCCCCCCGGCTTGGGAAGCCCGGCTCCCTCCGGCTAGGGGAGCCTGGCTTCAGTGTTTCTGGTTGAGACACTGGAGGAGGAAACATGTTCTGAGTGGTCAGCTACTGTTACTTTCAAAATGTTGAAACTACATCTTAAAATATGTAATAAACGATAAAAATGCTGGATGTGCAAAGTTAAGTAAAAGGAACCCTTAAAATTCCTCTTATTATGCACATTTTGAAAATGTTCTTTTATTCCTTTATGAAATTTGGTCCAAAAATCTTTGACTTTTAGTTCTGTTTCGAAAATGTTGTTATCAGAAAGAACTTTGTCTAAAGTTCCATCATTATTTTATCTTGATTAGTTAAAACGTCCCTGTTTCCAGTCAAGATTCAGACAGACTGTGTGTAACTGTTTACACTGGTTCACTGTGGTTTCTGCTGGTTCCACTTTTAGTTTGGGATCTGATGCAACATTGAGTCCATCATGATTTGTGTTCAACACTATCTGTGGGTTGAAAAGTCCCTGCAGCCCAAATGAGTCTGTTACAATACTTCAAACTAACACTGTCCACTTCTCTTCCTCCTGCAGAGACACCTGAGTGTCAACACAACATCTGATTGGAGGAGGTGTAACTCTCTGATCCTGCTCACCAGGGTAAAGGTTCACGTCTGAAGATATAAGACTCAGAGAAACATCCAGAACAAACCAAGACTATACTTTCAGGGATCATTTCTATAGTTGTTGACTTGAGAAATGTGTTTCTAAAGAGTTTGGTCTCGCTGCCCACGATGAAGAGTGAAGATGTTTCCTTCAGACCAGGAATCTGGTGGAAGAGACTCTTGGTTTTCTCCACTGTTGATGATTGTTCAGTGTTTCTGGTTGAGTCACTGGAGGAGGAAACATTTTCTGAGTGGTTCTGATACAGATGTTTAAAGTATAAGGTTCAGTAATTTTAAGCTTTGGTCCTGAACTCAATGTAATGAAAGAAGGTTTGCGATGTTTCAGTAGTAATTGTGCTTTGCTCCTTTCACTGGTTACCAAAAGCTTTCTGCATCCACATCAAGACACCAGTACTTGTGTACCGTGCTGTGAACGGATCAGGTCCAGTCTAAATCCAGGTCTTTGGTAAACCTTCCTCCTCAGCCCGTCCACTCTGCTCTGCATCGGCCCATCACCTTGCTGCTCCCTCACTGCGAGCGGGCGACTCAACAGAATCATGACTGTTTGATGGCCTGGCTCCTGATTGGAGGAACAAGCTCATCATTGACATCAGGACAGTAGAAGTGAAGACAAGAACAAGACATGTCCTGTTCTGACAAAGATGAGTAAGTGATAAACGGGAGGAGAGCAGATTGGAAAGACTTGCTTGTGTTGATCTGATGCCCGTCAGCATTTTGATGCTTGTGAACTCAGATGGTGACTACTGAACTGATCCAGGTTGATTGTTGTGACATCATAGAAGGAAACTTTGGGATTAGGGGGTTTCAAAAAGTCCCTGCAGCCCAAATGAGTCTGTTACAATAATTCAAACTAACACAGTCCATTTTCTCTTCCTCCTGCAGAGACACCTGAGTGTCAACACAACATCTGATTGGAGGAGGTGTAACTCTCTGATCCAGCTCACCAGGAGTAAAGGTTCACGTCTGAAGATATAAGACTCAGAGAAACATGCAGAACAAACCAAGACTATACTTTCAGGGATCATTTCTATAGTTGTTGACTTGAGAAATGTGTTTCTAAGGAGTTTGGTCTCGCTGCCCACGATGAAGAGTGAAGCTGTTTCTTTCAGAGCAGGAATCTGGTGGAAGAGACTCTTGGTTTTCTCCACTGTTGATGATTGTTCAGTGTTTCTGGTTGAATCACTGGAGGAGGAAACATGTTCTGAGTGGTTCTGATACAGATGTTTGAAATATAAAGGTCATTAATGTTCAGTTAAAGGGGACATATTATGAAACTTCCACTTTTGTTCTGCTTCTACACGTTAATTTGGGTATCTGGCATGTCTACCGTCCCAAAAACTCTAGAAAAAAACAACTCCCGCGATTTGTTGTGGTTCCTCTTTGTCTGAAACGATACGCCAGAGTGCGGCAAATGGGATAAAGACCGAATTAAACGTCATAGTCACTACATGCCCATGTAGGGAGTCTCGCTTCATGGCCCAGGACGAGCGCGCTAACGCTAGCCGGGCTCCACCGGCCCGGTTAGCTAGCGAGCTAATGCTAGCCGGGGAGCCCGCTAGTTCGAGAGACCGTCTTCCCTAGCTCCCCAGGGGCTCCCCCCCCGGCTTGGGAAGCCCGGCTCCCTCCGGCTAAGGGAGCCTGGCCTCAGTGTTTCTGGTTGAGACACTGGAGGAGGAAAAACAAAAACTCTTCTTCAGAACATGATTTAAAAACTATTGAACAAACATATAAACTGTTGAATCAACATTATCCCATCTACACAAAGTCTTAGTTGTTCTTTTGTCTTTGATGACTGATCAGTTATGATTGTTATGACAGCAATGAGCCACAGAAATCAAAGTGTAACTTGTGATTGGAGGAGGTTTGTCTTCCTGGATCACAGCAGCTCACCAGGAGTAAAGGTTCACGTCTGTAGATATAAGACTCAGAGAAACATCCAGAACAAACCAAGACTATACTTTCAGGGATCATTTCTATAGTTGTTGACTTGAGAAATGTGTTTCTAAAGCGTTTGGTCTCGCTGCCCACGATGAAGAATGAAGATGTTTCCTTCAGAGCAGGAATCTGGTGGAAGAGACTCTTGGTTTTCTCCACTGTTGATGATTGTTCAGTGTTTCTGATTGAGTCACTGGAGGAGGAAACATGTTCTGAGTGGTTCTGATACAGATGTTTAAAATATAAAGGTTCATTAATGTTAAGTTAAAGTTTCAGTCCAGAACTCAATGTAATGACAGAAAGATAAAGTTTTGAGGTTCATAGGTATCAGTCATTAGTTTTGCTTTTATGAGAACCTTTATTTTGAAATTGAGACCCTGTGTTGGGTCTGTTTTCAGTGGTGAATTGATCTTCATGTGTATTTGTGAGTCGTGTCACAGCGATTATCAATGATGTGAGTCTCTGATACTTTATGATTAATGACTTGTCGACCAAACTTTTGTCAGATTCAATAAACTTTATTTTTTAAACAAACTTTATTTTTCACACAAACTTAAAAATGTCTCAATAAATGACAATGAAATCCAAAATATATCTAACTCTATAAATACTATTCTGATATTAACTTGTAGTTTGAGAAGGAAAAACAAAACTCTTCTTCAGAACATGATTTAAAAACTATTGAACACACATATAAACTGTTGAATCGACATTATCTCAACTACACAACGTCTTAGTTGTTCTTTTGTCTTTGATGACTGATCAGTTATGATTGTTATGACAGCAATCAGCCACAGAAATCAAAGTGTAACTTGTGATTGGAAGAGGTTTGTCTTCCTGGATCACAGCAGCTCACCAGGAGTAAAGGTTCACGTCCGTAGATATAAGACTCAGAGAAACATGCAGAACAAACCAAGACTATACTTTCAGGGATCATTTCTATAGTTGTTGACTTGAGAAATGTGTTTCTAAAGAGTTTGGTCTCGCTGCCCACGATGAAGAGTGAACATGTTTCCTTCAGAACAGGAATCTGGTGGAAGAGACTCTAGGTTTTCTCCACTGTTGATGATTGTTCAGTGTTTCTGGTTGAGTCACTGGAGGAGGAAACATGTTCTGAGTGGTTCTGATACAGATGTTTGAAATATAAGGTTCAGTAATTTTAAGCTTTGGTCCTGAACTCAATGTAATGACAGAAGGTTTGAGATGTTTCAGTAGTAATGTGCCTTGCTTCTTTCACTTGTTACCAAAAGCTTTCTGCATCCACATCAAGACACCAGTACTTGTGTACCGTGCTGTGAACTGATCAGGTCCAGTCTAAATCCAGGTCTTTGGTAAACCTTTCTCCTCAGCCCGTCCACTCTGCTCTGCATCGGCCCATCACCTTGCTGCTCCCTCACTGCGAGCTAGCTACCGTACAGAATCATGACTGTTTGATGGCCTGGCTCCTGATTGGAGGAAAAGCTCCTCATTGACATCAGGACAGTAGAAGTGAAGAACAAGAACAAGACATGTCCTGTTCTGACAAAGATGAGAAAGTGATAAACGGGAGGAGAGCAGATTGGAAAGACTTGCTTGTGTTGATCTGATGCCCGTCAGCATGTTGATGCTTTTGAACTCAGATGGTGACTACTGAACTGAGCCAGGTTGATTGTTGTGTCATCATAGAAGGAAACTTTGGGATAAGAGGTTTCAAAAAGTCCCTGCAGCCCAAATGAGTCTGTTACAATAATTCAAACTAACACAGTCCATCTTCTCTTCCTCCTGCAGAGACACCTGAGTGTCAACACAACATCTGATTGGAGGAGGTGTAACTCGCTGATCCAGCTCACCAGGAGTAAAGGTTCACGTCTAAAGATATAAGACTCAGAGAAACATGCAGAACAAACCAAGACTATACTTTCAGGGATCATTTCTATAGTTGTTGACTTGAGAAATGTGTTTCTAAAGAGTTTGGTCTCGCTGCCCATGATGAAGAGTGAAGATGTTTCCTTCAGAGCAGGAATCTGGTGGAAGAGACTCTTGGTTTTCTCCACTGTTGATGATTGTTCAGTGTTTCTGGTTGAGTCACTGGAGGAGGAAACATGTTCTGAGTGGTCAGCTACTGTTATTCTCAAAATATTGAAACTACATCTTAAAATATGTAGTAAAAGATAAAAATGTTTGATGTGCAAAATTAAGTAAATGGAACCCTTAAAATTCCTCTTATTATGCACATTTTGAAAATGTTCTTTTATTCCTTTATGAAATTTGGTCCAAAAATCTTTGACTTTTAGTTCTGTTTCAGAATGTTGTTATCAGCAACAACTTTGTCTAAAGTTCTATCATTGTCAGTTTATCGTGATTAGTTTACAAATTCCCTGTTTCCAGTCAAGATTCATACAGACTGTGTGTAACTGTCTCCACTGGTTCACTGTGGTTTCTGGTGGTTCCACTTTTAGTTTGGGATCTGATGCCACTTTGAGTCCGTCATGATTTGTGTTCAACACTATGTGTGGGTTGAAAAGTCCCGCAGGCAAAATGAGTCTGTTACAATACTTCAAACTAACACAATCCACTTTCTCTTCCTCCTGCTGAGACACGCGAGTGTCAACACAACATCTGATTGGAGGAGGTTTGTCTCTCTGGATCACAGCAGCTCACCAGGAGTAAAGTTTCACGTCTGTAGATATAAGACTCAGACAAACATGCAGAACAAACCAAGACTATACTTTCAGTGATCATTTCTATAGTTGTTCACTTGAGAAATGTGTTTCTAAAGAGTTTTGTCTCGCTGCCCACGATGAAGAGTGAAGATGTTTCCTTCAGAGCAGGAATCTGGTGGAAGAGACTCTTGGTTTTCTCCACTGTTGATGATTGTTCAGTGTTTCTGGTTGAGTCACTGGAGGAGGAGACATGTTCTGAGTGGTTTTGGTACAGATGTTTGAAATATAAAGGTCATTAATGTTCAGTTAAAACGGACATATTATGAAACTTCCACTTTTGTTCTGCTTCTACACGTTAATTTGGGTATCTGGCATGTCTACCGTCCCAAAAACTCCGGAAAAAAACAACTCCCGCGATTTGTTGTGGTTCCTCTTTGTCTGAAACGATACGCCAGAGTGCGGTAAATGGGATAAAGACCGAATTAAACGTCATAGTCACTACATGCCCATGTAGGGAGTCTCGCTACATGGCCCAGGACGAGCGCGCTAACGCTAGCCGGGCTCCACCGGCCCGGTTAGCTAGCGAGCTAATGCTAGCCGGGGAGCCCGCTAGCTCGCGAGACCGTCTTCCCTAGCTCCCCAGGGGCTCCCCCCCCCCCGGCTTGGGAAGCCCGGCTCCCTCCGGCTAGGGGAGCCTGGCCTCAGTGTTTCTGGTTGAGACACTGGAGGAGGAAAAACAAAAACTCTTCTTCAGAACATGATTTAAAAACTATTGAACAAACATATAAACTGTTGAATCAACATTATCCCATCTACACAAAGTCTTAGTTGTTCTTTTGTCTTTGATGACTGATCAGTTATGATTGTTATGACAGCAATGAGCCACAGAAATCAAAGTGTAACTTGTGATTGGAGGAGGTTTGTCTTCCTGGATCACAGCAGCTCACCAGGAGTAAAGGTTCACGTCTGTAGATATAAGACTCAGAGAAACATCCAGAACAAACCAAGACTATACTTTCAGGGATCATTTCTATAGTTGTTAACTTGAGAAATGTGTTTCTAAAGAGTTTGGTCTCGCTGCCCACGATGAAGAGTGAAGATGTTTCCTTCAGAGCAGGAATCTGGTGGAAGAGACTTTTGGTTTTCTCCACTGTTGATGATTGTTCAGTGTTTCTGGTTGAGTCACTGGAGGAGGAAACATGTTCTGAGTGGTTCTGATACAGATCTTTAAAATATAAAGGTTCATTAATGTTAAGTTAAAGTTTCAGTCCAGAACTCAATGTAATGACAGAAAGATAAAGTTGTGAGGTTCATAGGTATCAGTCATTAGTTTTGCTGTTATGAGAACCTTTATTTTGAAATTGAGACCCTGTGTTGGGTCTGTTTTCAGTGGTGAATTGATCTTCATGTGTATTTGTGAGTCGGTGTCACAGCGATTATCAATGATGTGAGTCTCTGATACTTTATGATTAATGACTTGTCGACCAAACTTTTGTCAGATTCAATAAACTTTATTTTTTAAACAAACTTTATTTTTCACACAAACTTAAAAAATTATCAATAAATGACAATGAAATCCAAAATATATCTAACTCTATAAATACTATTCTGATATTAACTTGTAGTTTGAAAAGGAAAAACAAATCTCTTCTTCAGAACATGATTTAAAAACTATTGAACATACATATAAACTGTTGAATCGACATTATCTCAACTACACAACGTCTTAATTGTTCTTTTGTCTTTGATGACTGATCAGTAATGATTGTTATGACAGCAATGAGCCACAGAAATCAAAGTGTAACTTGTGATTGGAGGAGGTTTGTCTTCCTGGATCACAGAAGCTCACCAGGAGTAAAGGTTCACGTCCGTAGATATAAGACTCAGAGAAACATCCAGAACAAACCAAGACTATACTTTCAGGGATCATTTCTATAGTTGTTGACTTGAGGAATGTGTTTTAAAGAGTTTGGTCTCGCTGCCCACGATGAAGAGTGAAGATGTTTCCTTCAGAGCAGGAATCTGGTGGAAGAGACTCTTGGTTTTCTCCACTGTTGATGATTGTTCAGTGTTTCTGGTTGAGTCACTGGAGGAGGAAACATGTTCTGAGTGGTTTTGATACAGATGTTTGAAATATAAAGGTCATTAATGTTCAGTTAAAGCGGACATATTATGAAACTTCCACTTTTGTTCTGCTTCTACACGTTAATTTGGGTATCTGGCATGTCTACCGTCCCAAAAACTCCGGAAAAAAACAACTCCCGCGATTTGTTGTGGTTCCTCTTTGTCTGAAACGATACGCCAGAGTGCGGCAAATGGGATAAAGACCGAAATAAACGTCATAGTCACTACATGCCCATGTAGGGAGTCTCGCTACATGGCCCAGGACGAGCGCGCCAACGCTAGCCGGGCTCCACCGGCCCGGTTAGCTAGCGAGCTAATGCTAGCCGGGGAGCCCGCTAGCTCGCGAGACCGTCTTCCCTAGCTCCCCAGGGGCTCCCCCCCCCCCAGCTTGGGAAGCCCGGCTCCCTCCGGCTAGGGGAGCCTGGCCTCAGTGTTTCTGGTTGAGACACTGGAGGAGGAAAAACAAAAACTCTTCTTCAGAACATGATTTAAAAACTATTGAACAAACATATAAACTGTTGAATCAACATTATCCCATCTACACAAAGTCTTAGTTGTTCTTTTGTCTTTGATGACTGATCAGTTATGATTGTTATGACAGCAATGAGCCACAGAAATCAAAGTGTAACTTGTGATTGGAGGAGGTTTGTCTTCCTGGATCACAGCAGCTCACCAGGAGTAAAGGTTCACGTCTGTAGATATAAGACTCAGAGAAACATCCAGAACAAACCAAGACTATACTTTCAGGGATCATTTCTATAGTTGTTAACTTGAGAAATGTGTTTCTAAAGAGTTTGGTCTCGCTGCCCACGATGAAGAGTGAAGATGTTTCCTTCAGAGCAGGAATCTGGTGGAAGAGACTCTTGGTTTTCTCCACTGTTGATGATTGTTCAGTGTTTCTGGTTGAGTCACTGGAGGAGGAAACATGTTCTGAGTGGTTCTGATACAGATGTTTAAAATATAAAGGTTCATTAATGTTAAGTTAAAGTTTCAGTCCAGAACTCAATGTAATGACAGAAAGATAAAGTTGTGAGGTTCATAGGTATCAGTCATTAGTTTTGCTGTTATGAGAACCTTTATTTTGAAATTGAGACCCTGTGTTGGGTCTGTTTTCAGTGGTGAATTGATCTTCATGTGTATTTGTGAGTCGGTGTCACAGCGATTATCAATGATGTGAGTCTCTGATACTTTATGATTAATGACTTGTCGACCAAACTTTTGTCAGATTCAATAAACTTTATTTTTTAAACAAACTTTATTTTTCACACAAACTTTAAAAATTATCAATAAATGACAATGAAATCCAAAATATATCTAACTCTATAAATACTATTCTGATATTAACTTGTAGTTTGAAAAGGAAAAACAAATCTCTTCTTCAGAACATGATTTAAAAACTATTGAACATACATATAAACTGTTGAATCGACATTATCTCAACTACACAACGTCTTAGTTGTTCTTTTGTCTTTGATGACTGATCAGTTATGATTGTTATGACAGCAATGAGCCACAGAAATCAAAGTGTAACTTGTGATTGGAGGAGGTTTGTCTTCCTGGATCACAGAAGCTCACCAGGAGTAAAGGTTCACGTCCGTAGATATAAGACTCAGAGAAACATGCAGAACAAACCAAGACTATACTTTCAGGGATCATTTCTATAGTTGTTGACTTGAGAAATGTGTTTCTAAAGAGTTTGGTCTCGCTGCCCACGATGAAGAGTGAAGATGTTTCCTTCAGAGCAGGAATCTGGTGGAAGAGACTCTTGGTTTTCTCCACTGTTGATGATTGTTCAGTGTTTCTGTTTGAGTCACTGTAGGAGGAAACATGTTCTGAGTGGTTCTGATACAGATGTTTAAAATATAAGGTTCAGTAATTTTAAGCTTTGGTCCTGAACTCAATGTAATGACAGAAGGTTTGAGATGTTTCAGTAGTAATGTGCCTTGCTTCTTTCACTGGTTACCAAAAGGTTTCTGCATCCACATCAAGACAACAGTACTTGTGTACCGTGCTGTGAACGGATCAGGTCCAGTCTAAATCCAGGTCTTTGGTAAACCTTTCTCCTCAGCCCGTCCACTCTGCTCTGCATCGGCCCATCACCTTGCTGCTCCCTCACTGCGAGCGAGCGACTGAACAGAATCATGACTGTTTGATGGCCTGGCTCCTGATTGGAGGAACAAGCTCATCATTGACATCAGGACAGAAGAAGTGAAGACAAGAACAAGACATGTCCTGTTCTGACAAAGATGAGAAAGTGATAAACGGGAGGAGAGCAGCCTGGAAAGTCTTGCTTGTGTTGATCTGATGCCCGTCAGCCTTTTGATGTTGTGAACTCAGATGGTGACTACTGAACTGAGCCAGGTTGATTGTTGTGACATCATAGAAGGAAACTTTGGGATAAGAGGTTTCAAAAAGTCCCTGCAGCCCAAATGAGTCTGTTACAATAATTCAAACTAACACAGTCCATCTTCTCTTCCTCCTGCAGAGACACCTGAGTGTCAACACAACATCTGATTGGAGGAGGTGTAACTCGCTGATCCAGCTCACCAGGAGTAAAGGTTCACGTCTGAAGATATAAGACTCAGAGAAACATCCAGAACAAACCAAGACTATACTTTCAGGGATCATTTCTATAGTTGTTGACTTGAGAAATGTGTTTCTAAAGAGTTTGGTCTCGCTGCCCACGATGAAGAGTGAAGATGTTTCCTTCAGAGCAGGAATCTGGTGGAAGAGACTCTTGGTTTTCTCCACTGTTGATGATTGTTCAGTGTTTCTGGTTGAGTCACTGGAGGAGGAAACATGTTCTGAGTGGTCAGCTACTGTTATTTTCAAAATATTGAAACTACATCTTAAAATATGTAGTAAAAGATAAAAATGTTTGATGTGCAAAATTAAGTAAATGGAACCCTTAAAATTCCTCTTATTATGCACATTTTGAAAATGTTCTTTTATTCCTTTATGAAATTTGGTCCAAAAATCTTTGACTTTTAGTTCTGTTTCAGAATGTTGTTATCAGCAAGAACTTTGTCTAAAGTTCTATCATTGTCAGTTTATCGTGATTAGTTTACAAAGTCCCTGTTTCCAGTCAAGATTCATACAGACTGTGTGTAACTGTCTCCACTGGTTCACTGTGGTTTCTGGTGGTTCCACTTTTAGTTTGGGATCTGATGCCACTTTGAGTCCGTCATGATTTGTGTTCAACACTATGTGTGGGTTGAAAAGTCCCGCAGGCAAAATGAGTCTGTTACAATACTTCAAACTAACACAATCCACTTTCTCTTCCTCCTGCTGAGACACGCGAGTGTCAACACAACATCTGATTGGAGGAGGTTTGTCTCTCTGGATCACAGCAGCTCACCAGGAGTAACGTTTCACGTCTGTAGATATAAGACTCAGACAAACATGCAGAACAAACCAAGACTATACTTTCAGGGATCATTTCTATAGTTGTTCACTTGAGAAATGTGTTTCTAAAGAGTTTGGTCTCGCTGCCCACGATGAAGAGTGAAGGTGTTTCCTTCAGAGCAAGAATCTGGTGGAAGAGACTCTTGGTTTTCTCCACTGTTGATGATTGTTCAGTGTTTCTGGTTGAGTCACTGGAGGAGGAGACATGTTCTGAGTGGTTTTGGTACAGATGTTTGAAATATAAAGGTCATTAATGTTCAGTTAAAGGGGACATATTATGAAACTTCCACTTTTGTTCTGCTTCTACACGTTAATTTGGGTATCTGGCATGTCTACCGTCCCAAAAACTCCGGAAAAAAACAACTCCCGCGATTTGTTGTGGTTCCTCTTTGTCTGAAACGATACGCCAGAGTGCGGCAAATGGGATAAAGACCGAAATAAACGTCATAGTCACTACATGCCCATGTAGGGAGTCTCGCTACATGGCCCAGGACGAGCGCGCTAAAGCTAGCCGGGCTCCACCGGCCCGGTTAGCTAGCGAGCTAATGCTAGCCGGGGAGCCCGCTAGCTCGCGAGACCGTCTTCCCTAGCTCCCCAGGGGCTCCCCCCCCCCGGCTTGGGAAGCCCGGCTCCCTCCGGCTAGGGGAGCCTGGCCTCAGTGTTTCTGGTTGAGACACTGGAGGAGGAAAAACAAAAACTCTTCTTCAGAACATGATTTAAAAACTATTGAACAAACATATAAACTGTTGAATCAACATTATCCCATCTACACAAAGTCTTAGTTGTTCTTTTGTCTTTGATGACTGATCAGTTATGATTGTTATGACAGCAATGAGCCACAGAAATCAAAGTGTTACTTGTGATTGGAGGAGGTTTGTCTTCCTGGATCACAGCAGCTCACCAGGAGTAAAGGTTCACGTCTGTAGATATAAGACTCAGAGAAACATCCAGAACAAACCAAGACTATACTTTCAGGGATCATTTCCATAGTTGTTAACTTGAGAAATGTTTTTCTAAAGAGTTTGGTCTCGCTGCCCACGATGAAGAGTGAAGATGTTTCCTTCAGAGCAGGAATCTGGTGGAAGAGACTCTTGGTGTTCTCCACTGTTGATGATTGTTCAGTGTTTCTGGTTGAGTCACTGGAGGAGGAAACATGTTCTGAGTGGTTCTGATACAGATGTTTAAAATATAAAGGTTCATTAATGTTAAGTTAAAGTTTCAGTCCAGAACTCAATGTAATGACAGAAAGATAAAGTTGTGAGGTTCATAGGTATCAGTCATTAGTTTTGCTGTTATGAGAACCTTTATTTTGAAATTGAGACCCTGTGTTGGGTCTGTTTTCAGTGGTGAATTGATCTTCATGTGTATTTGTGAGTCGGTGTCACAGCGATTATCAATGATGTGAGTCTCTGATACTTTATGATTAATGACTTGTCGACCAAACTTTTGTCAGATTCAATAAACTTTATTTTTTAAACAAACTTTATTTTTCACACAAACTTAAAAATTTCTCAATAAATGACAATGAAATCCAAAATATATCTAACTCTATAAATACTATTCTGATATTAACTTGTAGTTTGAAAAGGAAAAACAAATCTCTTCTTCAGAACATGATTTAAAAACTATTGAACATACATATAAACTGTTGAATCGACAATATCTCAACTACACAACGTCTTAGTTGTTCTTTTGTCTTTGATGACTGATCAGTTATGATTGTTATGACAGCAATGAGCCACAGAAATCAAAGTGTAACTTGTGATTGGAGGAGGTTTGTCTTCCTGGATCACAGCAGCTCACCAGGAGTAAAGGTTCACGTCTGAAGATATAAGACTCAGAGAAACATGCAGAACAAACCAAGACTATACTTTCAGGGATCATTTCTATAGTTGTTGACTTGAGAAATGTGTTTCTAAAGAGTTTGGTCTCGCTGCCCACGATGAAGAGTGAAGATGTTTCCTTCAGAGCAGGAATCTGGTGGAAGAGACTCTTGGTTTTCTCCACTGTTGATGATTGTTCAGTGTTTCTGTTTGAGTCACTGGAGGAGGAAACATGTTCTGAGTGGTTTTGATACAGATGTTTGAAATATAAAGGTCATTAATGTTCAGTTAAAGGTGACATATTATGGTACTTCCACTTTTGTTCTGCTTCTACACGTTAATTTGGGTATCTGGCATGTCTACCGTCCCAAAAACTCTAGAAAAAAACAACTCCCGCGATTTGTTGTGGTTCCTCTTTGTCTGAAACGATACGCCAGAGTGCGGCAAATGGGATAAAGACCGAATTAAACGTCATAGTCACTACATGCCCATGTAGGGAGTCTCGCTTCATGGCCCAGGACGAGCGCGCTAACGCTAGCCGGGCTCCACCGGCCCGGTTAGCTAGCGAGCTAATGCTAGCCGGGGAGCCCGCTAGTTCGAGAGACCGTCTTCCCTAGCTCCCCAGGGGCTCCCCCCCCGGCTTGGGAGGCCCGGCTCCCTCCGGCTAAGGGAGCCTGGCCTCAGTGTTTCTGGTTGAGACACTGGAGGAGGAAAAACAAAAACTCTTCTTCAGAACATGATTTAAAAACTATTGAACAAACATATAAACTGTTGAATCAACATTATCCCATCTACACAAAGTCTTAGTTGTTCTTTTGTCTTTGATGACTGATCAGTTATGATTGTTATGACAGCAATGAGCCACAGAAATCAAAGTGTAACTTGTGATTGGAGGAGGTTTGTCTTCCTGGATCACAGCAGCTCACCAGGAGTAAAGGTTCACGTCTGTAGATATAAGACTCAGAGAAACATCCAGAACAAACCAAGACTATACTTTCAGGGATCATTTCTATAGTTGTTGACTTGAGAAATGTGTTTCTAAAGCGTTTGGTCTCGCTGCCCACGATGAAGAATGAAGATGTTTCCTTCAGAGCAGGAATCTGGTGGAAGAGACTCTTGGTTTTCTCCACTGTTGATGATTGTTCAGTGTTTCTGGTTGAGTCACTGGAGGAGGAAACATGTTCTGAGTGGTTCTGATACAGATGTTTAAAATATAAAGGTTCATTAATGTTAAGTTAAAGTTTCAGTCCAGAACTCAATGTAATGACAGAAAGATAAAGTTTTGAGGTTCATAGGTATCAGTCATTAGTTTTGCTTTTATGAGAACCTTTATTTTGAAATTGAGACCCTGTGTTGGGTCTGTTTTCAGTGGTGAATTGATCTTCATGTGTATTTGTGAGTCGGTGTCACAGCGATTATCAATGATGTGAGTCTCTGATACTTTATGATTAATGACTTGTCGACCAAACTTTTGTCAGATTCAATAAACTTTATTTTTTAAACAAACTTTATTTTTCACACAAACTTAAAAATGTCTCAATAAATGACAATGAAATCCAAAATATATCTAACTCTATAAATACTATTCTGATATTAACTTGTAGTTTGAGAAGGAAAAACAAAACTCTTCTTCAGAACATGATTTAAAAACTATTGAACACACATATAAACTGTTGAATCGACATTATCTCAACTACACAACGTCTTAGTTGTTCTTTTGTCTTTGATGACTGATCAGTTATGATTGTTATGACAGCAATCAGCCACAGAAATCAAAGTGTAACTTGTGATTGGAAGAGGTTTGTCTTCCTGGATCACAGCAGCTCACCAGGAGTAAAGGTTCACGTCCGTAGATATAAGACTCAGAGAAACATGCAGAACAAACCAAGACTATACTTTCAGGGATCATTTCTATAGTTGTTGACTTGAGAAATGTGTTTCTAAAGAGTTTGGTCTCGCTGCCCACGATGAAGAGTGAACATGTTTCCTTCAGAACAGGAATCTGGTGGAAGAGACTCTAGGTTTTCTCCACTGTTGATGATTGTTCAGTGTTTCTGGTTGAATCACTGGAGGAGGAAACATGTTCTGAGTGGTTCTGATACAGATGTTTGAAATATAAGGTTCAGTAATTTTAAGCTTTGGTCCTGAACTCAATGTAATGACAGAAGGTTTGAGATGTTTCAGTAGTAATGTGCCTTGCTTCTTTCACTTGTTACCAAAAGCTTTCTGCATCCACATCAAGACACCAGTACTTGTGTACCGTGCTGTGAACTGATCAGGTCCAGTCTAAATCCAGGTCTTTGGTAAACCTTTCTCCTCAGCCCGTCCACTCTGCTCTGCATCGGCCCATCACCTTGCTGCTCCCTCACTGCGAGCTAGCTACCGTACAGAATCATGACTGTTTGATGGCCTGGCTCCTGATTGGAGGAAAAGCTCCTCATTGACATCAGGACAGTAGAAGTGAAGAACAAGAACAAGACATGTCCTGTTCTGACAAAGATGAGAAAGTGATAAACGGGAGGAGAGCAGATTGGAAAGACTTGCTTGTGTTGATCTGATGCCCGTCAGCATGTTGATGCTTTTGAACTCAGATGGTGACTACTGAACTGAGCCAGGTTGATTGTTGTGTCATCATAGAAGGAAACTTTGGGATAAGAGGTTTCAAAAAGTCCCTGCAGCCCAAATGAGTCTGTTACAATAATTCAAACTAACACAGTCCATCTTCTCTTCCTCCTGCAGAGACACCTGAGTGTCAACACAACATCTGATTGGAGGAGGTGTAACTCGCTGATCCAGCTCACCAGGAGTAAAGGTTCACGTCTAAAGATATAAGACTCAGAGAAACATGCAGAACAAACCAAGACTATACTTTCAGGGATCATTTCTATAGTTGTTGACTTGAGAAATGTGTTTCTAAAGAGTTTGGTCTCGCTGCCCATGATGAAGAGTGAAGATGTTTCCTTCAGAGCAGGAATCTGGTGGAAGAGACTCTTGGTTTTCTCCACTGTTGATGATTGTTCAGTGTTTCTGGTTGAGTCACTGGAGGAGGAAACATGTTCTGAGTGGTCAGCTACTGTTATTTTCAAAATATTGAAACTACATCTTAAAATATGTAGTAAAAGATAAAAATGTTTGATGTGCAAAATTAAGTAAATGGAACCCTTAAAATTCCTCTTATTATGCACATTTTGAAAATGTTCTTTTATTCCTTTATGAAATTTGGTCCAAAAATCTTTGACTTTTAGTTCTGTTTCAGAATGTTGTTATCAGCAAGAACTTTGTCTAAAGTTCTATCATTGTCAGTTTATCGTGATTAGTTTACAAAGTCCCTGTTTCCAGTCAAGATTCATACAGACTGTGTGTAACTGTCTCCACTGGTTCACTGTGGTTTCTGGTGGTTCCACTTTTAGTTTGGGATCTGATGCCACTTTGAGTCCATCATGATTTGTGTTCAACACTATGTGTGGGTTGAAAAGTCCCGCAGGCAAAATGAGTCTGTTACAATACTTCAAACTAACACAATCCACTTTCTCTTCCTCCTGCTGAGACACGCGAGTGTCAACACAACATCTGATTGGAGGAGGTTTGTCTCTCTGGATCACAGCAGCTCACCAGGAGTAAAGTTTCACGTCTGTAGATATAAGACTCAGACAAACATGCAGAACAAACCAAGACTATACTTTCAGTGATCATTTCTATAGTTGTTCACTTGAGAAATGTGTTTCTAAAGAGTTTTGTCTCGCTGCCCACGATGAAGAGTGAAGATGTTTCCTTCAGAGCAGGAATCTGGTGGAAGAGACTCTTGGTTTTCTCCACTGTTGATGATTGTTCAGTGTTTCTGGTTGAGTCACTGGAGGTGGAGACATGTTCTGAGTGGTTTTGGTACAGATGTTTGAAATATAAAGGTCATTAATGTTCAGTTAAACCGGACATATTATGAAACTTCCACTTTTGTTCTGCTTCTACACGTTAATTTGGGTATCTGGCATGTCTACCGTCCCAAAAACTCCGGAAAAAAACAACTCCCGCGATTTGTTGTGGTTCCTCTTTGTCTGAAACGATACGCCAGAGTGCGGCAAATGGGATAAAGACCGAATTAAACGTCATAGTCACTACATGCCCATGTAGGGAGTCTCGCTACATGGCCCAGGACGAGCGCGCTAACGCTAGCCGGGCTCCACCGGCCCGGTTAGCTAGCGAGCTAATGCTAGCCGGGGAGCCCGCTAGCTCGCGAGACCGTCTTCCCTAGCTCCCCAGGGGCTCCCCCCCCCCGGCTTGGGAAGCCCGGCTCCCTCCGGCTAGGGGAGCCTGGCCTCAGTGTTTCTGGTTGAGACACTGGAGGAGGAAAAACAAAAACTCTTCTTCAGAACATGATTTAAAAACTATTGAACAAACATATAAACTGTTGAATCAACATTATCCCATCTACACAAAGTCTTAGTTGTTCTTTTGTCTTTGATGACTGATCAGTTATGATTGTTATGACAGCAATGAGCCACAGAAATCAAAGTGTAACTTGTGATTGGAGGAGGTTTGTCTTCCTGGATCACAGCAGCTCACCAGGAGTAAAGGTTCACGTCTGTAGATATAAGACTCAGAGAAACATCCAGAACAAACCAAGACTATACTTTCAGGGATCATTTCTATAGTTGTTAACTTGAGAAATGTGTTTCTAAAGAGTTTGGTCTCGCTGCCCACGATGAAGAGTGAAGATGTTTCCTTCAGAGCAGGAATCTGGTGGAAGAGACTTTTGGTTTTCTCCACTGTTGATGATTGTTCAGTGTTTCTGGTTGAGTCACTGGAGGAGGAAACATGTTCTGAGTGGTTCTGATACAGATGTTTAAAATATAAAGGTTCATTAATGTTAAGTTAAAGTTTCAGTCCAGAACTCAATGTAATGACAGAAAGATAAAGTTGTGAGGTTCATAGGTATCAGTCATTAGTTTTGCTGTTATGAGAACCTTTATTTTGAAATTGAGACCCTGTGTTGGGTCTGTTTTCAGTGGTGAATTGATCTTCATGTGTATTTGTGAGTCGGTGTCACAGCGATTATCAATGATGTGAGTCTCTGATACTTTATGATTAATGACTTGTCGACCAAACTTTTGTCAGATTCAATAAACTTTATTTTTTAAACAAACTTTATTTTTCACACAAACTTAAAAAATTATCAATAAATGACAATGAAATCCAAAATATATCTAACTCTATAAATACTATTCTGATATTAACTTGTAGTTTGAAAAGGAAAAACAAATCTCTTCTTCAGAACATGATTTAAAAACTATTGAACATACATATAAACTGTTGAATCGACATTATCTCAACTACACAACGTCTTAGTTGTTCTTTTGTCTTTGATGACTGATCAGTTATGATTGTTATGACAGCAATGAGCCACAGAAATCAAAGTGTAACTTGTGATTGGAGGAGGTTTGTCTTCCTGGATCACAGAAGCTCACCAGGAGTAAAGGTTCACGTCCGTAGATATAAGACTCAGAGAAACATGCAGAACAAACCAAGACTATACTTTCAGGGATCATTTCTATAGTTGTTGACTTGAGAAATGTGTTTCTAAAGAGTTTGGTCTCGCTGCCCACGATGAAGAGTGAAGATGTTTCCTTCAGAGCAAGAATCTGGTGGAAGAGACTCTTGGTTTTCTCCACTGTTGATGATTGTTCAGTGTTTCTGGTTGAGTCACTGGAGGAGGAGACATGTTCTGAGTGGTTTTGGTACAGATGTTTGAAATATAAAGGTCATTAATGTTCAGTTAAAACGGACATATTATGAAACTTCCACTTTTGTTCTGCTTCTACACGTTAATTTGGGTATCTGGCATGTCTACCGTCCCAAAAACTCCGGAAAAAAACAACTCCCGCGATTTGTTGTGGTTCCTCTTTGTCTGAAACGATACGCCAGAGTGCGGTAAATGGGATAAAGACCGAATTAAACGTCATAGTCACTACATGCCCATGTAGGGAGTCTCGCTACATGGCCCAGGACGAGCGCGCTAACGCTAGCCGGGCTCCACCGGCCCGGTTAGCTAGCGAGCTAATGCTAGCCGGGGAGCCCGCTAGCTCGCGAGACCGTCTTCCCTAGCTCCCCAGGGGCTCCCCCCCCCCCGGCTTGGGAAGCCCGGCTCCCTCCGGCTAGGGGAGCCTGGCCTCAGTGTTTCTGGTTGAGACACTGGAGGAGGAAAAACAAAAACTCTTCTTCAGAACATGATTTAAAAACTATTGAACAAACATATAAACTGTTGAATCAACATTATCCCATCTACACAAAGTCTTAGTTGTTCTTTTGTCTTTGATGACTGATCAGTTATGATTGTTATGACAGCAATGAGCCACAGAAATCAAAGTGTAACTTGTGATTGGAGGAGGTTTGTCTTCCTGGATCACAGCAGCTCACCAGGAGTAAAGGTTCACGTCTGTAGATATAAGACTCAGAGAAACATCCAGAACAAACCAAGACTATACTTTCAGGGATCATTTCTATAGTTGTTAACTTGAGAAATGTGTTTCTAAAGAGTTTGGTCTCGCTGCCCACGATGAAGAGTGAAGATGTTTCCTTCAGAGCAGGAATCTGGTGGAAGAGACTTTTGGTTTTCTCCACTGTTGATGATTGTTCAGTGTTTCTGGTTGAGTCACTGGAGGAGGAAACATGTTCTGAGTGGTTCTGATACAGATCTTTAAAATATAAAGGTTCATTAATGTTAAGTTAAAGTTTCAGTCCAGAACTCAATGTAATGACAGAAAGATAAAGTTGTGAGGTTCATAGGTATCAGTCATTAGTTTTGCTGTTATGAGAACCTTTATTTTGAAATTGAGACCCTGTGTTGGGTCTGTTTTCAGTGGTGAATTGATCTTCATGTGTATTTGTGAGTCGGTGTCACAGCGATTATCAATGATGTGAGTCTCTGATACTTTATGATTAATGACTTGTCGACCAAACTTTTGTCAGATTCAATAAACTTTATTTTTTAAACAAACTTTATTTTTCACACAAACTTAAAAAATTATCAATAAATGACAATGAAATCCAAAATATATCTAACTCTATAAATACTATTCTGATATTAACTTGTAGTTTGAAAAGGAAAAACAAATCTCTTCTTCAGAACATGATTTAAAAACTATTGAACATACATATAAACTGTTGAATCGACATTATCTCAACTACACAACGTCTTAATTGTTCTTTTGTCTTTGATGACTGATCAGTAATGATTGTTATGACAGCAATGAGCCACAGAAATCAAAGTGTAACTTGTGATTGGAGGAGGTTTGTCTTCCTGGATCACAGAAGCTCACCAGGAGTAAAGGTTCACGTCCGTAGATATAAGACTCAGAGAAACATCCAGAACAAACCAAGACTATACTTTCAGGGATCATTTCTATAGTTGTTGACTTGAGGAATGTGTTTTAAAGAGTTTGGTCTCGCTGCCCACGATGAAGAGTGAAGATGTTTCCTTCAGAGCAGGAATCTGGTGGAAGAGACTCTTGGTTTTCTCCACTGTTGATGATTGTTCAGTGTTTCTGGTTGAGTCACTGGAGGAGGAAACATGTTCTGAGTGGTTTTGATACAGATGTTTGAAATATAAAGGTCATTAATGTTCAGTTAAAGCGGACATATTATGAAACTTCCACTTTTGTTCTGCTTCTACACGTTAATTTGGGTATCTGGCATGTCTACCGTCCCAAAAACTCCGGAAAAAAACAACTCCCGCGATTTGTTGTGGTTCCTCTTTGTCTGAAACGATACGCCAGAGTGCGGCAAATGGGATAAAGACCGAAATAAACGTCATAGTCACTACATGCCCATGTAGGGAGTCTCGCTACATGGCCCAGGACGAGCGCGCCAACGCTAGCCGGGCTCCACCGGCCCGGTTAGCTAGCGAGCTAATGCTAGCCGGGGAGCCCGCTAGCTCGCGAGACCGTCTTCCCTAGCTCCCCAGGGGCTCCCCCCCCCCCAGCTTGGGAAGCCCGGCTCCCTCCGGCTAGGGGAGCCTGGCCTCAGTGTTTCTGGTTGAGACACTGGAGGAGGAAAAACAAAAACTCTTCTTCAGAACATGATTTAAAAACTATTGAACAAACATATAAACTGTTGAATCAACATTATCCCATCTACACAAAGTCTTAGTTGTTCTTTTGTCTTTGATGACTGATCAGTTATGATTGTTATGACAGCAATGAGCCACAGAAATCAAAGTGTAACTTGTGATTGGAGGAGGTTTGTCTTCCTGGATCACAGCAGCTCACCAGGAGTAAAGGTTCACGTCTGTAGATATAAGACTCAGAGAAACATCCAGAACAAACCAAGACTATACTTTCAGGGATCATTTCTATAGTTGTTAACTTGAGAAATGTGTTTCTAAAGAGTTTGGTCTCGCTGCCCACGATGAAGAGTGAAGATGTTTCCTTCAGAGCAGGAATCTGGTGGAAGAGACTCTTGGTTTTCTCCACTGTTGATGATTGTTCAGTGTTTCTGGTTGAGTCACTGGAGGAGGAAACATGTTCTGAGTGGTTCTGATACAGATGTTTAAAATATAAAGGTTCATTAATGTTAAGTTAAAGTTTCAGTCCAGAACTCAATGTAATGACAGAAAGATAAAGTTGTGAGGTTCATAGGTATCAGTCATTAGTTTTGCTGTTATGAGAACCTTTATTTTGAAATTGAGACCCTGTGTTGGGTCTGTTTTCAGTGGTGAATTGATCTTCATGTGTATTTGTGAGTCGGTGTCACAGCGATTATCAATGATGTGAGTCTCTGATACTTTATGATTAATGACTTGTCGACCAAACTTTTGTCAGATTCAATAAACTTTATTTTTTAAACAAACTTTATTTTTCACACAAACTTTAAAAATTATCAATAAATGACAATGAAATCCAAAATATATCTAACTCTATAAATACTATTCTGATATTAACTTGTAGTTTGAAAAGGAAAAACAAATCTCTTCTTCAGAACATGATTTAAAAACTATTGAACATACATATAAACTGTTGAATCGACATTATCTCAACTACACAACGTCTTAGTTGTTCTTTTGTCTTTGATGACTGATCAGTTATGATTGTTATGACAGCAATGAGCCACAGAAATCAAAGTGTAACTTGTGATTGGAGGAGGTTTGTCTTCCTGGATCACAGAAGCTCACCAGGAGTAAAGGTTCACGTCCGTAGATATAAGACTCAGAGAAACATGCAGAACAAACCAAGACTATACTTTCAGGGATCATTTCTATAGTTGTTGACTTGAGAAATGTGTTTCTAAAGAGTTTGGTCTCGCTGCCCACGATGAAGAGTGAAGATGTTTCCTTCAGAGCAGGAATCTGGTGGAAGAGACTCTTGGTTTTCTCCACTGTTGATGATTGTTCAGTGTTTCTGTTTGAGTCACTGTAGGAGGAAACATGTTCTGAGTGGTTCTGATACAGATGTTTAAAATATAAGGTTCAGTAATTTTAAGCTTTGGTCCTGAACTCAATGTAATGACAGAAGGTTTGAGATGTTTCAGTAGTAATGTGCCTTGCTTCTTTCACTGGTTACCAAAAGGTTTCTGCATCCACATCAAGACAACAGTACTTGTGTACCGTGCTGTGAACGGATCAGGTCCAGTCTAAATCCAGGTCTTTGGTAAACCTTTCTCCTCAGCCCGTCCACTCTGCTCTGCATCGGCCCATCACCTTGCTGCTCCCTCACTGCGAGCGAGCGACTGAACAGAATCATGACTGTTTGATGGCCTGGCTCCTGATTGGAGGAACAAGCTCATCATTGACATCAGGACAGAAGAAGTGAAGACAAGAACAAGACATGTCCTGTTCTGACAAAGATGAGAAAGTGATAAACGGGAGGAGAGCAGCCTGGAAAGTCTTGCTTGTGTTGATCTGATGCCCGTCAGCCTTTTGATGTTGTGAACTCAGATGGTGACTACTGAACTGAGCCAGGTTGATTGTTGTGACATCATAGAAGGAAACTTTGGGATAAGAGGTTTCAAAAAGTCCCTGCAGCCCAAATGAGTCTGTTACAATAATTCAAACTAACACAGTCCATCTTCTCTTCCTCCTGCAGAGACACCTGAGTGTCAACACAACATCTGATTGGAGGAGGTGTAACTCGCTGATCCAGCTCACCAGGAGTAAAGGTTCACGTCTGAAGATATAAGACTCAGAGAAACATCCAGAACAAACCAAGACTATACTTTCAGGGATCATTTCTATAGTTGTTGACTTGAGAAATGTGTTTCTAAAGAGTTTGGTCTCGCTGCCCACGATGAAGAGTGAAGATGTTTCCTTCAGAGCAGGAATCTGGTGGAAGAGACTCTTGGTTTTCTCCACTGTTGATGATTGTTCAGTGTTTCTGGTTGAGTCACTGGAGGAGGAAACATGTTCTGAGTGGTCAGCTACTGTTATTTTCAAAATATTGAAACTACATCTTAAAATATGTAGTAAAAGATAAAAATGTTTGATGTGCAAAATTAAGTAAATGGAACCCTTAAAATTCCTCTTATTATGCACATTTTGAAAATGTTCTTTTATTCCTTTATGAAATTTGGTCCAAAAATCTTTGACTTTTAGTTCTGTTTCAGAATGTTGTTATCAGCAAGAACTTTGTCTAAAGTTCTATCATTGTCAGTTTATCGTGATTAGTTTACAAAGTCCCTGTTTCCAGTCAAGATTCATACAGACTGTGTGTAACTGTCTCCACTGGTTCACTGTGGTTTCTGGTGGTTCCACTTTTAGTTTGGGATCTGATGCCACTTTGAGTCCGTCATGATTTGTGTTCAACACTATGTGTGGGTTGAAAAGTCCCGCAGGCAAAATGAGTCTGTTACAATACTTCAAACTAACACAATCCACTTTCTCTTCCTCCTGCTGAGACACGCGAGTGTCAACACAACATCTGATTGGAGGAGGTTTGTCTCTCTGGATCACAGCAGCTCACCAGGAGTAACGTTTCACGTCTGTAGATATAAGACTCAGACAAACATGCAGAACAAACCAAGACTATACTTTCAGGGATCATTTCTATAGTTGTTCACTTGAGAAATGTGTTTCTAAAGAGTTTGGTCTCGCTGCCCACGATGAAGAGTGAAGGTGTTTCCTTCAGAGCAAGAATCTGGTGGAAGAGACTCTTGGTTTTCTCCACTGTTGATGATTGTTCAGTGTTTCTGGTTGAGTCACTGGAGGAGGAGACATGTTCTGAGTGGTTTTGGTACAGATGTTTGAAATATAAAGGTCATTAATGTTCAGTTAAAGGGGACATATTATGAAACTTCCACTTTTGTTCTGCTTCTACACGTTAATTTGGGTATCTGGCATGTCTACCGTCCCAAAAACTCCGGAAAAAAACAACTCCCGCGATTTGTTGTGGTTCCTCTTTGTCTGAAACGATACGCCAGAGTGCGGCAAATGGGATAAAGACCGAAATAAACGTCATAGTCACTACATGCCCATGTAGGGAGTCTCGCTACATGGCCCAGGACGAGCGCGCTAAAGCTAGCCGGGCTCCACCGGCCCGGTTAGCTAGCGAGCTAATGCTAGCCGGGGAGCCCGCTAGCTCGCGAGACCGTCTTCCCTAGCTCCCCAGGGGCTCCCCCCCCCCGGCTTGGGAAGCCCGGCTCCCTCCGGCTAGGGGAGCCTGGCCTCAGTGTTTCTGGTTGAGACACTGGAGGAGGAAAAACAAAAACTCTTCTTCAGAACATGATTTAAAAACTATTGAACAAACATATAAACTGTTGAATCAACATTATCCCATCTACACAAAGTCTTAGTTGTTCTTTTGTCTTTGATGACTGATCAGTTATGATTGTTATGACAGCAATGAGCCACAGAAATCAAAGTGTTACTTGTGATTGGAGGAGGTTTGTCTTCCTGGATCACAGCAGCTCACCAGGAGTAAAGGTTCACGTCTGTAGATATAAGACTCAGAGAAACATCCAGAACAAACCAAGACTATACTTTCAGGGATCATTTCCATAGTTGTTAACTTGAGAAATGTTTTTCTAAAGAGTTTGGTCTCGCTGCCCACGATGAAGAGTGAAGATGTTTCCTTCAGAGCAGGAATCTGGTGGAAGAGACTCTTGGTGTTCTCCACTGTTGATGATTGTTCAGTGTTTCTGGTTGAGTCACTGGAGGAGGAAACATGTTCTGAGTGGTTCTGATACAGATGTTTAAAATATAAAGGTTCATTAATGTTAAGTTAAAGTTTCAGTCCAGAACTCAATGTAATGACAGAAAGATAAAGTTGTGAGGTTCATAGGTATCAGTCATTAGTTTTGCTGTTATGAGAACCTTTATTTTGAAATTGAGACCCTGTGTTGGGTCTGTTTTCAGTGGTGAATTGATCTTCATGTGTATTTGTGAGTCGGTGTCACAGCGATTATCAATGATGTGAGTCTCTGATACTTTATGATTAATGACTTGTCGACCAAACTTTTGTCAGATTCAATAAACTTTATTTTTTAAACAAACTTTATTTTTCACACAAACTTAA
The DNA here is from genome assembly GCF_949316205.1 of Platichthys flesus. NCBI lineage: Eukaryota > Metazoa > Chordata > Actinopteri > Pleuronectiformes > Pleuronectidae > Platichthys > Platichthys flesus. The sequence continues at coordinate 2,118,872 of NC_084954.1, forward strand.
AAATTTCTCAATAAATGACAATGAAATCCAAAATATATCTAACTCTATAAATACTATTCTGATATTAACTTGTAGTTTGAAAAGGAAAAACAAATCTCTTCTTCAGAACATGATTTAAAAACTATTGAACATACATATAAACTGTTGAATCGACAATATCTCAACTACACAACGTCTTAGTTGTTCTTTTGTCTTTGATGACTGATCAGTTATGATTGTTATGACAGCAATGAGCCACAGAAATCAAAGTGTAACTTGTGATTGGAGGAGGTTTGTCTTCCTGGATCACAGCAGCTCACCAGGAGTAAAGGTTCACGTCTGAAGATATAAGACTCAGAGAAACATGCAGAACAAACCAAGACTATACTTTCAGGGATCATTTCTATAGTTGTTGACTTGAGAAATGTGTTTCTAAAGAGTTTGGTCTCGCTGCCCACGATGAAGAGTGAAGATGTTTCCTTCAGAGCAGGAATCTGGTGGAAGAGACTCTTGGTTTTCTCCACTGTTGATGATTGTTCAGTGTTTCTGTTTGAGTCACTGGAGGAGGAAACATGTTCTGAGTGGTTTTGATACAGATGTTTGAAATATAAAGGTCATTAATGTTCAGTTAAAGGTGACATATTATGGTACTTCCACTTTTGTTCTGCTTCTACACGTTAATTTGGGTATCTGGCATGTCTACCGTCCCAAAAACTCTAGAAAAAAACAACTCCCGCGATTTGTTGTGGTTCCTCTTTGTCTGAAACGATACGCCAGAGTGCGGCAAATGGGATAAAGACCGAATTAAACGTCATAGTCACTACATGCCCATGTAGGGAGTCTCGCTTCATGGCCCAGGACGAGCGCGCTAACGCTAGCCGGGCTCCACCGGCCCGGTTAGCTAGCGAGCTAATGCTAGCCGGGGAGCCCGCTAGTTCGAGAGACCGTCTTCCCTAGCTCCCCAGGGGCTCCCCCCCCGGCTTGGGAGGCCCGGCTCCCTCCGGCTAAGGGAGCCTGGCCTCAGTGTTTCTGGTTGAGACACTGGAGGAGGAAAAACAAAAACTCTTCTTCAGAACATGATTTAAAAACTATTGAACAAACATATAAACTGTTGAATCAACATTATCCCATCTACACAAAGTCTTAGTTGTTCTTTTGTCTTTGATGACTGATCAGTTATGATTGTTATGACAGCAATGAGCCACAGAAATCAAAGTGTAACTTGTGATTGGAGGAGGTTTGTCTTCCTGGATCACAGCAGCTCACCAGGAGTAAAGGTTCACGTCTGTAGATATAAGACTCAGAGAAACATCCAGAACAAACCAAGACTATACTTTCAGGGATCATTTCTATAGTTGTTGACTTGAGAAATGTGTTTCTAAAGCGTTTGGTCTCGCTGCCCACGATGAAGAATGAAGATGTTTCCTTCAGAGCAGGAATCTGGTGGAAGAGACTCTTGGTTTTCTCCACTGTTGATGATTGTTCAGTGTTTCTGGTTGAGTCACTGGAGGAGGAAACATGTTCTGAGTGGTTCTGATACAGATGTTTAAAATATAAAGGTTCATTAATGTTAAGTTAAAGTTTCAGTCCAGAACTCAATGTAATGACAGAAAGATAAAGTTTTGAGGTTCATAGGTATCAGTCATTAGTTTTGCTTTTATGAGAACCTTTATTTTGAAATTGAGACCCTGTGTTGGGTCTGTTTTCAGTGGTGAATTGATCTTCATGTGTATTTGTGAGTCGGTGTCACAGCGATTATCAATGATGTGAGTCTCTGATACTTTATGATTAATGACTTGTCGACCAAACTTTTGTCAGATTCAATAAACTTTATTTTTTAAACAAACTTTATTTTTCACACAAACTTAAAAATGTCTCAATAAATGACAATGAAATCCAAAATATATCTAACTCTATAAATACTATTCTGATATTAACTTGTAGTTTGAGAAGGAAAAACAAAACTCTTCTTCAGAACATGATTTAAAAACTATTGAACACACATATAAACTGTTGAATCGACATTATCTCAACTACACAACGTCTTAGTTGTTCTTTTGTCTTTGATGACTGATCAGTTATGATTGTTATGACAGCAATCAGCCACAGAAATCAAAGTGTAACTTGTGATTGGAAGAGGTTTGTCTTCCTGGATCACAGCAGCTCACCAGGAGTAAAGGTTCACGTCCGTAGATATAAGACTCAGAGAAACATGCAGAACAAACCAAGACTATACTTTCAGGGATCATTTCTATAGTTGTTGACTTGAGAAATGTGTTTCTAAAGAGTTTGGTCTCGCTGCCCACGATGAAGAGTGAACATGTTTCCTTCAGAACAGGAATCTGGTGGAAGAGACTCTAGGTTTTCTCCACTGTTGATGATTGTTCAGTGTTTCTGGTTGAATCACTGGAGGAGGAAACATGTTCTGAGTGGTTCTGATACAGATGTTTGAAATATAAGGTTCAGTAATTTTAAGCTTTGGTCCTGAACTCAATGTAATGACAGAAGGTTTGAGATGTTTCAGTAGTAATGTGCCTTGCTTCTTTCACTTGTTACCAAAAGCTTTCTGCATCCACATCAAGACACCAGTACTTGTGTACCGTGCTGTGAACTGATCAGGTCCAGTCTAAATCCAGGTCTTTGGTAAACCTTTCTCCTCAGCCCGTCCACTCTGCTCTGCATCGGCCCATCACCTTGCTGCTCCCTCACTGCGAGCTAGCTACCGTACAGAATCATGACTGTTTGATGGCCTGGCTCCTGATTGGAGGAAAAGCTCCTCATTGACATCAGGACAGTAGAAGTGAAGAACAAGAACAAGACATGTCCTGTTCTGACAAAGATGAGAAAGTGATAAACGGGAGGAGAGCAGATTGGAAAGACTTGCTTGTGTTGATCTGATGCCCGTCAGCATGTTGATGCTTTTGAACTCAGATGGTGACTACTGAACTGAGCCAGGTTGATTGTTGTGTCATCATAGAAGGAAACTTTGGGATAAGAGGTTTCAAAAAGTCCCTGCAGCCCAAATGAGTCTGTTACAATAATTCAAACTAACACAGTCCATCTTCTCTTCCTCCTGCAGAGACACCTGAGTGTCAACACAACATCTGATTGGAGGAGGTGTAACTCGCTGATCCAGCTCACCAGGAGTAAAGGTTCACGTCTAAAGATATAAGACTCAGAGAAACATGCAGAACAAACCAAGACTATACTTTCAGGGATCATTTCTATAGTTGTTGACTTGAGAAATGTGTTTCTAAAGAGTTTGGTCTCGCTGCCCATGATGAAGAGTGAAGATGTTTCCTTCAGAGCAGGAATCTGGTGGAAGAGACTCTTGGTTTTCTCCACTGTTGATGATTGTTCAGTGTTTCTGGTTGAGTCACTGGAGGAGGAAACATGTTCTGAGTGGTCAGCTACTGTTATTTTCAAAATATTGAAACTACATCTTAAAATATGTAGTAAAAGATAAAAATGTTTGATGTGCAAAATTAAGTAAATGGAACCCTTAAAATTCCTCTTATTATGCACATTTTGAAAATGTTCTTTTATTCCTTTATGAAATTTGGTCCAAAAATCTTTGACTTTTAGTTCTGTTTCAGAATGTTGTTATCAGCAAGAACTTTGTCTAAAGTTCTATCATTGTCAGTTTATCGTGATTAGTTTACAAAGTCCCTGTTTCCAGTCAAGATTCATACAGACTGTGTGTAACTGTCTCCACTGGTTCACTGTGGTTTCTGGTGGTTCCACTTTTAGTTTGGGATCTGATGCCACTTTGAGTCCATCATGATTTGTGTTCAACACTATGTGTGGGTTGAAAAGTCCCGCAGGCAAAATGAGTCTGTTACAATACTTCAAACTAACACAATCCACTTTCTCTTCCTCCTGCTGAGACACGCGAGTGTCAACACAACATCTGATTGGAGGAGGTTTGTCTCTCTGGATCACAGCAGCTCACCAGGAGTAAAGTTTCACGTCTGTAGATATAAGACTCAGACAAACATGCAGAACAAACCAAGACTATACTTTCAGTGATCATTTCTATAGTTGTTCACTTGAGAAATGTGTTTCTAAAGAGTTTTGTCTCGCTGCCCACGATGAAGAGTGAAGATGTTTCCTTCAGAGCAGGAATCTGGTGGAAGAGACTCTTGGTTTTCTCCACTGTTGATGATTGTTCAGTGTTTCTGGTTGAGTCACTGGAGGTGGAGACATGTTCTGAGTGGTTTTGGTACAGATGTTTGAAATATAGGGTCATTAATGTTCAGTTAAACCGGACATATTATGAAACTTCCACTTTTGTTCTGCTTCTACACGTTAATTTGGGTATCTGGCATGTCTACCGTCCCAAAAACTCCGGAAAAAAACAACTCCCGCGATTTGTTGTGGTTCCTCTTTGTCTGAAACGATACGCCAGAGTGCGGCAAATGGGATAAAGACCGAATTAAACGTCATAGTCACTACATGCCCATGTAGGGAGTCTCGCTACATGGCCCAGGACGAGCGCGCTAACGCTAGCCGGGCTCCACCGGCCCGGTTAGCTAGCGAGCTAATGCTAGCCGGGGAGCCCGCTAGCTCGCGAGACCGTCTTCCCTAGCTCCCCAGGGGCTCCCCCCCCCCGGCTTGGGAAGCCCGGCTCCCTCCGGCTAGGGGAGCCTGGCCTCAGTGTTTCTGGTTGAGACACTGGAGGAGGAAAAACAAAAACTCTTCTTCAGAACATGATTTAAAAACTATTGAACAAACATATAAACTGTTGAATCAACATTATCCCATCTACACAAAGTCTTAGTTGTTCTTTTGTCTTTGATGACTGATCAGTTATGATTGTTATGACAGCAATGAGCCACAGAAATCAAAGTGTAACTTGTGATTGGAGGAGGTTTGTCTTCCTGGATCACAGCAGCTCACCAGGAGTAAAGGTTCACGTCTGTAGATATAAGACTCAGACAAACATCCAGAACAAACCAAGACTATACTTTCAGGGATCATTTCTATAGTTGTTAACTTGAGAAATGTGTTTCTAAAGAGTTTGGTCTCGCTGCCCACGATGAAGAGTGAAGATGTTTCCTTCAGAGCAGGAATCTGGTGGAAGAGACTTTTGGTTTTCTCCACTGTTGATGATTGTTCAGTGTTTCTGGTTGAGTCACTGGAGGAGGAAACATGTTCTGAGTGGTTCTGATACAGATGTTTAAAATATAAAGGTTCATTAATGTTAAGTTAAAGTTTCAGTCCAGAACTCAATGTAATGACAGAAAGATAAAGTTGTGAGGTTCATAGGTATCAGTCATTAGTTTTGCTGTTATGAGAACCTTTATTTTGAAATTGAGACCCTGTGTTGGGTCTGTTTTCAGTGGTGAATTGATCTTCATGTGTATTTGTGAGTCGGTGTCACAGCGATTATCAATGATGTGAGTCTCTGATACTTTATGATTAATGACTTGTCGACCAAACTTTTGTCAGATTCAATAAACTTTATTTTTTAAACAAACTTTATTTTTCACACAAACTTAAAAAATTATCAATAAATGACAATGAAATCCAAAATATATCTAACTCTATAAATACTATTCTGATATTAACTTGTAGTTTGAAAAGGAAAAACAAATCTCTTCTTCAGAACATGATTTAAAAACTATTGAACATACATATAAACTGTTGAATCGACATTATCTCAACTACACAACGTCTTAGTTGTTCTTTTGTCTTTGATGACTGATCAGTTATGATTGTTATGACAGCAATGAGCCACAGAAATCAAAGTGTAACTTGTGATTGGAGGAGGTTTGTCTTCCTGGATCACAGAAGCTCACCAGGAGTAAAGGTTCACGTCCGTAGATATAAGACTCAGAGAAACATGCAGAACAAACCAAGACTATACTTTCAGGGATCATTTCTATAGTTGTTGACTTGAGAAATGTGTTTCTAAAGAGTTTGGTCTCGCTGCCCACGATGAAGAGTGAAGATGTTTCCTTCAGAGCAAGAATCTGGTGGAAGAGACTCTTGGTTTTCTCCACTGTTGATGATTGTTCAGTGTTTCTGTTTGAGTCACTGTAGGAGGAAACATGTTCTGAGTGGTTCTGATACAGATGTTTAAAACATAAGGTTCAGTAATTTTAAGCTTTGGTCCTGAACTCAATGTAATGACAGAAGGTTTGAGATGTTTCAGTAGTAATGTGCCTTGCTTCTTTCACTGGTTACCAAAAGGTTTCTGCATCCACATCAAGACAACAGTACTTGTGTACCGTGCTGTGAACGGATCAGGTCCAGTCTAAATCCAGGCCTTTGGTAAACCTTTCTCCTCAGCCCGTCCACTCTGCTCTGCATCGGCCCATCACCTTGCTGCTCCCTCACTGCGAGCGAGCGACTGAACAGAATCATGACTGTTTGATGGCCTGGCTCCTGATTGGAGGAACAAGCTCATCATTGACATCAGGACAGAAGAAGTGAAGACAAGAACAAGACATGTCCTGTTCTGACAAAGATGAGAAAGTGATAAACGGGAGGAGAGCAGCCTGGAAAGTCTTGCTTGTGTTGATCTGATGCCCGTCAGCATTTTGATGTTGTGAACTCAGATGGTGACTACTGAACTGAGCCAGGTTGATTGTTGTGACATCATAGAAGGAAACTTTGGGATAAGAGGTTTCAAAAAGTCCCTGCAGCCCAAATGAGTCTGTTACAATAATTCAAACTAACACAGTCCATCTTCTCTTCCTCCTGCAGAGACACCTGAGTGTCAACACAACATCTGATTGGAGGAGGTGTAACTCGCTGATCCAGCTCACCAGGAGTAAAGGTTCACGTCTGAAGATATAAGACTCAGAGAAACATCCAGAACAAACCAAGACTATACTTTCAGGGATCATTTCTATAGTTGTTGACTTGAGAAATGTGTTTCTAAAGAGTTTGGTCTCGCTGCCCACGATGAAGAGTGAAGATGTTTCCTTCAGAGCAGGAATCTGGTGGAAGAGACTCTTGGTTTTCTCCACTGTTGATGATTGTTCAGTGTTTCTGGTTGAGTCACTGGAGGAGGAAACATGTTCTGAGTGGTCAGCTACTGTTATTTTCAAAATATTGAAACTACATCTTAAAATATGTAGTAAAAGATAAAAATGTTTGATGTGCAAAATTAAGTAAATGGAACCCTTAAAATTCCTCTTATTATGCACATTTTGAAAATGTTCTTTTATTCCTTTATGAAATTTGGTCCAAAAATCTTTGACTTTTAGTTCTGTTTCAGAATGTTGTTATCAGCAAGAACTTTGTCTAAAGTTCTATCATTGTCAGTTTATCGTGATTAGTTTACAAAGTCCCTGTTTCCAGTCAAGATTCATACAGACTGTGTGTAACTGTCTCCACTGGTTCACTGTGGTTTCTGGTGGTTCCACTTTTAGTTTGGGATCTGATGCCACTTTGAGTCCGTCATGATTTGTGTTCAACACTATGTGTGGGTTGAAAAGTCCCGCAGGCAAAATGAGTCTGTTACAATACTTCAAACTAACACAATCCACTTTCTCTTCCTCCTGCTGAGACACGCGAGTGTCAACACAACATCTGATTGGAGGAGGTTTGTCTCTCTGGATCACAGCAGCTCACCAGGAGTAAAGTTTCACGTCTGTAGATATAAGACTCAGACAAACATGCAGAACAAACCAAGACTATACTTTCAGGGATCATTTCTATAGTTGTTCACTTGAGAAATGTGTTTCTAAAGAGTTTGGTCTCGCTGCCCACGATGAAGAGTGAAGGTGTTTCCTTCAGAGCAAGAATCTGGTGGAAGAGACTCTTGGTTTTCTCCACTGTTGATGATTGTTCAGTGTTTCTGGTTGAGTCACTGGAGGAGGAGACATGTTCTGAGTGGTTTTGGTACAGATGTTTGAAATATAAAGGTCATTAATGTTCAGTTAAAGGGGACATATTATGAAACTTCCACTTTTGTTCTGCTTCTACACGTTAATTTGGGTATCTGGCATGTCTACCGTCCCAAAAACTCCGGAAAAAAACAACTCCCGCGATTTGTTGTGGTTCCTCTTTGTCTGAAACGATACGCCAGAGTGCGGCAAATGGGATAAAGACCGAAATAAACGTCATAGTCACTACATGCCCATGTAGGGAGTCTCGCTACATGGCCCAGGACGAGCGCGCTAACGCTAGCCGGGCTCCACCGGCCCGGTTAGCTAGCGAGCTAATGCTAGCCGGGGAGCCCGCTAGCTCGCGAGACCGTCTTCCCTAGCTCCCCAGGGGCTCCCCCCCCCCGGCTTGGGAAGCCCGGCTCCCTCCGGCTAGGGGAGCCTGGCCTCAGTGTTTCTGGTTGAGACACTGGAGGAGGAAAAACAAAAACTCTTCTTCAGAACATGATTTAAAAACTATTGAACAAACATATAAACTGTTGAATCAACATTATCCCATCTACACAAAGTCTTAGTTGTTCTTTTGTCTTTGATGACTGATCAGTTATGATTGTTATGACAGCAATGAGCCACAGAAATCAAAGTGTTACTTGTGATTGGAGGAGGTTTGTCTTCCTGGATCACAGCAGCTCACCAGGAGTAAAGGTTCACGTCTGTAGATATAAGACTCAGAGAAACATCCAGAACAAACCAAGACTATACTTTCAGGGATCATTTCCATAGTTGTTAACTTGAGAAATGTGTTTCTAAAGAGTTTGGTCTCGCTGCCCACGATGAAGAGTGAAGATGTTTCCTTCAGAGCAGGAATCTGGTGGAAGAGACTCTTGGTTTTCTCCACTGTTGATGATTGTTCAGTGTTTCTGGTTGAGTCACTGGAGGAGGAAACATGTTCTGAGTGGTTCTGATACAGATGTTTAAAATATAAAGGTTCATTAATGTTAAGTTAAAGTTTCAGTCCAGAACTCAATGTAATGACAGAAAGATAAAGTTGTGAGGTTCATAGGTATCAGTCATTAGTTTTGCTGTTATGAGAACCTTTATTTTGAAATTGAGACCCTGTGTTGGGTCTGTTTTCAGTGGTGAATTGATCTTCATGTGTATTTGTGAGTCGGTGTCACAGCGATTATCAATGATGTGAGTCTCTGATACTTTATGATTAATGACTTGTCGACCAAACTTTTGTCAGATTCAATAAACTTTATTTTTTAAACAAACTTTATTTTTCACACAAACTTAAAAATTTCTCAATAAATGACAATGAAATCCAAAATATATCTAACTCTATAAATACTATTCTGATATTAACTTGTAGTTTGAAAAGGAAAAACAAATCTCTTCTTCAGAACATGATTTAAAAACTATTGAACATACATATAAACTGTTGAATCGACAATATCTCAACTACACAACGTCTTAGTTGTTCTTTTGTCTTTGATGACTGATCAGTTATGATTGTTATGACAGCAATGAGCCACAGAAATCAAAGTGTAACTTGTGATTGGAGGAGGTTTGTCTTCCTGGATCACAGCAGCTCACCAGGAGTAAAGGTTCACGTCTGAAGATATAAGACTCAGAGAAACATGCAGAACAAACCAAGACTATACTTTCAGGGATCATTTCTATAGTTGTTGACTTGAGAAATGTGTTTCTAAAGAGTTTGGTCTCGCTGCCCACGATGAAGAGTGAAGATGTTTCCTTCAGAGCAGGAATCTGGTGGAAGAGACTCTTGGTTTTCTCCACTGTTGATGATTGTTCAGTGTTTCTGATTGAGTCACTGGAGGAGGAAACATGTTCTGAGTGGTTTTGATACAGATGTTTGAAATATAAAGGTCATTAATGTTCAGTTAAAGGTGACATATCATGGTACTTCCACTTTTGTTCTGCTTCTACACGTTAATTTGGGTATCTGGCATGTCTACTGTCCCAAAAACTCCGGAAAAAAACAACTCCCGCGATTTGTTGTGGTTCCTCTTTGTCTGAAACGATACGCCAGAGTGCGGCAAATGGGATAAAGACCGAAATAAACGTCATAATCACTACATGCCCATGTAGGGAGTCTCGCTACATGGCCCAGGACGAGCGCGCTAACGCTAGCCGGGCTCCACCGGCCCGGTTAGCTAGCGAGCTAATGCTAGCCGGGGAGCCCGCTAGCTCGCGAGACCGTCTTCCCTAGCTCCCCAGGGGCTCCCCCCCCCCCCGGCTTGGGAAGCCCGGCTCCCTCCGGCTAGGGGAGCCTGGCCTCAGTGTTTCTGGTTGAGACACTGGAGGAGGAAAAACAAAAACTCTTCTTCAGAACATGATTTAAAAACTATTGAACAAACATATAAACTGTTGAATCAACATTATCCCATCTACACAAAGTCTTAGTTGTTCTTTTGTCTTTGATGACTGATCAGTTATGATTGTTATGACAGCAATGAGCCACAGAAATCAAAGTGTAACTTGTGATTGGAGGAGGTTTGTCTTCCTGGATCACAGCAGCTCACCAGGAGTAAAGGTTCACGTCTGTAGATATAAGACTCAGAGAAACATCCAGAACAAACCAAGACTATACTTTCAGGGATCATTTCTATAGTTGTTGACTTGAGAAATGTGTTTCTAAAGAGTTTGGTCTCGCTGCCCACGATGAAGAGTGAAGATGTTTCCTTCAGAGCAGGAATCTGGTGGAAGAGACTCTTGGTGTTCTCCACTGTTGATGATTGTTCAGTGTTTCTGGTTGAGTCACTGGAGGAGGAAACATGTTCTGAGTGGTTCTGATACAGTTGTTTAAAATATAAAGGTTCATTAATGTTGAGTTAAAGCTTTGGTCTGGAACTCAATGGAATGGCAGTAAGATTAAGTTGGAGGTTTATCACTATCTGTGTTTTTTGTTGCTGTCATGAGAACCTTTATTTTGAAATTGAGACCCTTTGTTAGGTCTATTTTCAGTGGTGAGTTGATCTTCATGTGTATTTGTGAGTCGGTGTCACAGTGATTATCAATGATGTCAGTCTCGAACACATTATGATTAAAGTCTTGTTGACCAAACTGTTGTCAGACTCAACAAACTTTATTTTTCACACAAACTTAAAAATGTCTCAATAAATGACAATAAAATCCAAAATATATCTAACCCTATAAATACTATTCTGATATCAACTTGTAGATTGTGAAGGAAAAACAAAACTCTTCTTCAGAAGATGATTTAAAAACTATTGAACGTACATATAAACTGTTGAATCCACATTATCTCAACTACACAAAGTCTTAGTTGTTCTTTTGTCCTTGATGACTGATCAGTTATGATTGTTATGACAGCAATGAGCCACAGAAATCAAAGTGTAACATCTGATTGGAGGAGGTTTGTCTTCCTGGATCACAGCAGCTCACCAGGAGTAAAGGTTCACGTCTGAAGATATAAGACTCAGAGAAACATCCTGAACAAACCAAGACTATACTTTCAGGGATCATTTCTATAGTTGTTGACTTGAGAAATGTGTTTCTAAAGAGTTTGGTCTCGCTGCCCACGATGAAGAGTGAAGATGTTTCCTTCAGAGCAGGAATCTGGTGGAAGAGACTCTTGGTTTTCTCCACTGTTGATGATTGTTCAGTGTTTCTGGTTGAGTCACTGGAGGAGGAAACATGTTCTGAGTGGTCAGCTTTACTTTATAAATATGTGGAACCAGAGATTCCACATTAAATCCACTTCTTAATGTTCTTCATCTTCCTCCATCAGTTCATTGTCTGTGTAGAATTAGCCGTCACTCAGCTGAAGCAGAAGAATGGCAGATTGGACAGGCAGTCTGTGTTGACGGTGACTTGCATGTCTCCAAACAACACTTCGGTTTTGTCTCCGCTGGCGTTTCCCAGTTTCTTCTTCAGCTCGGTGAATCTCTGCAGGATGAGCTGGTGTTCTCGGCCTCTCATCAGACCTCTGAAGTTCAGAACAGCCACCAGGTGCTTCCTGCTGCAGGGTGTGAAGAACAAAACAGACCAAATACAGATAAAGATCATACTTCTTCATCACTCAACAACTTGTCTTTATTACATGAAGATTTCATGTCATTGAGCATTTTCTGAAACAGGATTGTTATGACAGCAATGAGCTACAGAAATCAAAGTGTAACTTGTGATTGGAGGAGGTGTGTCTCTCTGGATCACAGCAGCTCACCAGGAGTAAAGGTTCACGTCTGTAGATATAAGACTCAGAAAAATCTCCAGAACAAACCAAGACTATACTTTCAGGGATCATTTCTGTAGTTGTTGACTTGAGAAATGTGTTTCTAAAGAGTTTGGTTCAGGATCTTCTGTCCTGAACTCAAACTAATGGCTGTACGATTAATGTTTGAGTGAATCAATAATAATGAAACTCTAGATCAAAGTTGATAAACAATGATGTATCAGGCCTGCGTATTTTCTGTTTGTCCGAATAGAGATGTTGTAGCTATCTTACCATAGAGTAAGGTAAGATATAGTCAGTCATTAGAGACGTTCATCTATCATGCGGCAGTTAGAACTTATTTCTTTCTACCGCAGGAGAAAATCCCGGCTCATACAGAGCAAGAGGCACAAGTCACCAGTCTGTAACTGGGCGGACGTCCAGACACAAACAGCCTTCGGTCACTTAACAGTCTCCAGTTCACCTCCCTCGATCTGCATGTGTTTGCACTGTGGGAGGAAACAGCAGGAAACAGAGAAGAACCCACCAGAAACTAAGAAAACATACAAATTAAAAGGAGCTTTGTCTTTGTTTCAGTGAGAGAATTGAGTTTTAACAAACATTACAACAAGATAGAGATATCCTACAGTGACCAGCATTATATCACTGTTTATTTTGCCTGTTTGATTAACTAACCCTCTCATCTGACTGCAGCCTCTTGCCCCTCAGCTGTCAATCAATCACGAGGATCTCACGCGTCTCCAGGCTTCTAGGTAGAACATTAATTAGTCCATGATTCTGGGTAAAGTTTAAAGTTTTGAAACCACAAGTCCTGCTTCCTGTTTTCAGTTGCATCAGACAGAGAACATGACCGATGCAGATGCTGCCTGGGTTTGGACTCAAGCCAAGGTTTTCTCTAGTAAAATATTTTCCACTGGTCAAAGAAACAACACCCACTAACGTCTGGCTTTTGTTTGCAATGGGACTGGATTCAATCGAATTTCACTCCTGGATCAAATTACTGCTCTGGACACAGAGTTTTATCGACTCTTTTTCTATTTGCACTGATGGAAACATGAAACACGAGTAGACGCCCCAGTGGTCGTGCACTTGTGACGTCGAGCACTTCGTTCCTGGGAAAACCCACAGAAAGCAAAACTCCTTCCCTGGCAAAGGGAAAGCTGCCGGTTCAGAGGGTTTACAGCGTTTACAGAACCTGGTTAAACGTCTTAGCTCGAGGGGAAAAAGAGGTTTTAAAAAGAGGAAGTTCCTGTCCAGTGTTAATGTGACGACCTCTCTGTCTGTGAACCGAGTTCCCCCTCGCCACCGTCACAAAGAGGAAACTCAGACAGGTCTTTCAAAAACATGAAAAATCAGGATGTAGGTGAAATGTCTTCATGTTGGATTTTTTCTTCTCTGTTGATTTTGACTTGATTCAACAAAAGCTTCTGTGTTTCAACACGGACATGTTACCACACGCTGAGAAACTGAGGGTTTCACTTCAACAATCCTGGTGTATTAGAAAATAATTGGTGTTGCTTGGGAAATCCCCCCCCGCTCCTCGTCCCCTAGCTTGACCCATGCCCGGGCTCGTTAACTGCTGGATCAACACCAGCCCCCCCCGAAGGTCGGTCAACACTGACTGTGTTCAGTGTGGCGTCACCTGCAAAGTTCACTCATCTGTTTTTCTGAAGTTTTCCCACCTGAGAGTCTGACCCAAGCTGCTTGTGTTTGTTCCACTGTTCACGACGTAAGAGTGCACGTAAGGATAATGTCTGACATACTTGAGCTGCGTGTACGTGTACTTGACTTTGATTGGTTTGTAGACGGCACAAGTGTTTTAATTCTGCCTCAACTTCCTGTGATTGGTGTGAAAGCTGCTAATTCGCTGGTTTCACAAACGAACCGAGACCATGGTTCAGTTTCATCCGGGCCGAGACTTCTTTTTATCGGGCTGGATATTTGTTTGTTGGCCTCGAGGAACCGTTCACAAACAGAAAAGACTGAATGTCCAGGCCGAGCTTCCTTTGTTAGAACAGCCTACCTGAAGTCCGGGTAGTTCTGCACCACAGGTTCAAGATGATCCTTTATGTCCGTCTTGTTTTTCTGTCCAATGATGTCACTCAGGTCGTGTCCCACTGAGTTCAGCCACTCGTGAGTCGACGGCTAGAAATATCAAAATAAATCCATGAGCTGCTGCAGAGTTTTATCTTTGAATAGCAACGAAATTAAACACAAGGTATATAATGATGTTAAAATAAATCTTTTTATTGTTTTATATTCATTAATGTTGATAAGGATTTATTATTATTAATATTGACTTTACCATGTCCTGAAACACATAGACCAGTTTCCCCCACTGCCGACGGATCTCGGCTGCCGCCTTCTCGTGCTTCCAGTTCTTGCAGGAGTAGTTATTCTTCATGAGCTGGCCGATGTACTCCTTCACCACGTGGTAGTGACAGTGGCTCGCAAACTCCTGTGTCCGGGAAACACACACAGACACACAAACACGCACACACACACACACACACCGCTCAATAACAGGATAGGAAAAAGGAGGGATGTGAAGTGGATTCGGGAGGTGCTCACATTTTTCATAGGCCTCACATGAGTGATACTAATCAGGTCATTAGCTGGCACCTCCACTTCCACCTATTCAATCCTCCCCCGTTCACTCCTCTGTCTGAAGCAGCCAAAGACAATGGCCGTCCCACATTGATTCACTGGAACTTCCAAACCGGTCGTGAAAAAGTAAATCAGTGTTTACTCTGCACACTTCGAGAGGGAGTTCAGAGAAATGAAGAAACCGAACCTCTGACGTAACTTTCGATCCAATATTATGTTTCTTTTCTGCTCATCAAACCAAGAATAATCCTAAATATACAACCCTAACTATCCTGATGAAGTTTTATTTATGTATTAAAGGCCTCTGTTATATTGAAATAAATTGAATCTGAATATTTTGTGCCAAACGGGGAAACAAATGATCATTCCAACACTCAGGGTAGAGACCTTAGCACGATTAACCCCTTATTGCCTGGATTAATTTCCAATTATATAAAAAAGGTATTATTTGTGTTTTTGCCTGTCATACAGTCGCTAAATTAAGTGGAGATTGTTAATTTCAATATATATCATATACAGTAGATATAAAATTAAGGTATGAGACAAATTAGCAACATTAGGCATAATGGGACATAACCTTAATTTAACACATTTTCCAGTCTCTGGTATGTAGATTATTATATTGATGCTGTTTTGATTGAAATTGAATAACAACATATGTTTCTGTACAATCATGCTGTTCAATCATAACAGTATTTCAAATACTACAAAATAACTTTGCTGCAAAGTCCCAAGGGGCTAGTATGTATTTTCCACTCCGACCACTAGATGGCGGCAGAGTGATTCCAATACCTTCCTCGGTATGTGTAGTATTTGTACCATCAGGCACAACTGTCACGTCGGAGGCATTAAGACTGGAATGGGGTTTGAGGCAAATTCGCGACATTCGTCTACAAGGGGTTAAGATGGAAATCTTCTTGTTGAAATATCAATAAAGTGCTTTTCTAGTGCTGGATTCCCTCTGACGTGTTTTCAAACCAACCTGGACGTGTGGCGGCGTCATGAGGCTGCACTGGTCTGAGAGCTGCTCTGTGAGACGGTAGAGCTGCTTGAAGTCCTCGTCGCTGGTGAGCCACTTCCTCGTCATCATCCTCCTCAGGAACGGCTGGAGAAACGGCAAGGAGAGAAAAACCTCACACATCTTCTCAGAAACAGTAAGTTCTCTCACTCCCCACAGGCCGGAGGGATGTTTGTATTAATCCTCCACAGCTTTGGAAAAGCGTTGACCTGGACTCAAGGATGATCAGATTAGATAAAACTCTTATTAGCCTCCCAAACTCGTTAGTGTAAGAACCCCTTGAAAGGCCCAAAGGTTATTGTGACCTTGTAAATGTCACGACTCAGGACGACCTCGAGAGAATCTGGAGCAAATACTCACTTAGAAACAAAAATGAACTGATTCCATTTCACATTTCTGTGGCCACAGGTCAGAAGTCCCAGTGACCTCATATCAGTCTGGACCAGAACATCACTTAGACTGAATCTGCGATGGGTTAGATGCTGCATCTCAGCGGGTTGGATTTTAAACTGTTCAGAGGCTTAAAGGTGAAAATGAATTATGTTGTTTCCAAGAAGCGTCACATTCTGAGTTTGGATTCACAAATAAAGGAAAGCACTGGTTCTTCTAGAAGGAGCTCAGTGTGAAGAAGAGAAGCTTTGGTTTCTCTGTTTGTTTCCTGCCAACGTTTCATTTAACCACGACTATTTCTCTGGTTTTACCCAAACTGGTTTTTGTGCCTTTAACCAAACGTTAACTCAGCAACTCACCTGTTTTCTTTTCTAGATTGGACGATTTATTGTGTTGAGAATTCAATCCAATGAGGAAATTGACCACACTCACGTCTGGCACTGGCTTAATAATGGTGTTGGGTAAAACGTGTGTTTATTCTTAGAGCTTCAGTTGAGGAACATCCCTCTTCCAGTTCCCCTTTTCACGACCACAACAGAAAACAGCCGCTGGGTCAGAGGAGGCGAATGGAAATGAAATGGAAGCTGAACATGTCCACGCACCTTCACGTCCTCTTTGAACTGGTCCTCCAGGCCCTGCAGGAGCGTGACGACCAGCCACTTCACCTCCTTCCTGAAGTCCTCCACCTCGTCTGGACAGGCGCTCAGGTGTCCCTCCATGTGCTGCCTGCAGGGGGAGCACACAAACATCGGGTTCTGAGCAGAGATTGTTAAAAACAGATGAAGCCAACGAGTCTGGCTAGCTGCAGTATAGGTTATAAACCCCACCTCCTCCATGTTAGTGGCTGGGACATGCACCAAACTGATAAGTGAGAGCACACGTCGCGTAAATGTTTCTCAAAGATGGTTTCTCCCATTTGAGGGGGTTCTCACCACACTGGTTTTCATGTTTCTGATCATGTGGTCACCTGTGGTGAAGATCTTGACCAGTTCAAGTTTGACTTCCTGGCCTCTTGTGTCTGACCCATTGATGCAGAATAAAAATCCACCCGATTGTATAATTATATATGATATATATGACATGATTATCATGGCATGTGCATCAGTGTTTCCCTCAAATCCAGTACTGTGTTTTCACTATGTTTGCACTATACTTAAACACACTGCCCTCTGCCACCCCCCCCCCCCCCCCCGTCCTTCAGCAGCCCGTCACAGCCCACGTCAGCTCGTGTGCTGACTGACACGAACAGCCGAGCTGGTTTTGGAGGTGCAGCAGGCGACTGTGTCCTCGGTTATACTTTCTCTTTCTCAAGCTCGTTTCACTGCCAGCGTTTCTCGCTCATGGCCCCGATTCCCTGAAACCACGTGGGGTGCAGGCCTCGGCTCTGCATCCCATTTAACCAGTCTCTCTGCAAGAGAGTGAAAGAGAAATGTGTTGGCACCCGGATTGAGAATCCTGGCACGTTCCAGAATAGCTCAGTGATGAATCATCCTGACAAAAGGCCTGCAGGACTTTCTAACTCTCCCAGTGTGCTCCCCAGTCCCAGTCCTGAGCTGAATCTACAGTGGTGCATTTATTCATCCACTCATTTGACAACACAGAGGATGTTTGTGAAACTGTCCAGATTTATATAAGAGCTCTTTCTGGGTCTTTGAACCACCTGGTGCTTCTCTGCATGTGGAGATGAACTGACTCCAGACCAGGAGGAGGAGGATGGTAGAAAAGAACACACGTTGTTTTAAATTTCATATATTAACACAAAAGTTTACACCAAGAATAATGACTTCAGGGAGGATGTTCTCTCCGCTCTGTCCATTTGTGTGTCAGCAGGATTTATATTGATGTTTAGAGAAGTGATATGTGTGTTTGTAATTTGAATTTAGGGGGAATATCAGGGGAGTATGTAAGTGTAAACATGACCTATCCACAAGAAGTCTTTAATTGACTCTGTTTCACTCGTCTCCTCCTGTGATGAGCTGGAAACAAGTTCATTTAACATCCTTCATCTTTATCTGCAGACTGGTTCTCTCCTCTCTGCTCGAAGCAGGAAACGCCCTCTGTTGACTGTGGTTCCAGATGTTCTGGTTGGTGTCTGGTTTCACCGCGCCCGCACTCAGACTGTCACGTGACTTACTGTAAAGCAGTGAAGCAGTTGATGTAGGTGATCTGATAGTGCGTCCACAGCAGTGTCGGTTTGAGAGCGCCACAGACACGCCGGAGCTCGGACTCGAACCTGCAGCGCAAAGAAGAGGATACACTTAAGAGGGAGATTCACACATAAAAAAAGAATTTAACCTCATGAACATGAGAAATCAAGTTTATCCATAATTATAATAATCAAAGTTGGCCTCAGGTGAATTTACAGATTACAGGCTTATAGTAGATTTATAGTTAGTCCCAATAAAAGTGCACATTTAAAAAAAATCCCCAAATAAGCATAATGGAAACTCTGAGTAGAAACTGAAACCAAAACTAAAAGCTCAGTGTCTGCAGTGCAGTGTTGGGCAGAGGCTGTGGAAAACACAAAGCTGCTGTGGTTACGATGGGGAAGTTCACTGGAAACTAAACTTTACTCCATGTCCTAAGACAAATAAGCACAAATGTATAATATGTAACACAGTCAGCGCAATATGGGTATGAAGGCCATGTTGACAAATTCATTCTGAGGTTACAAGAATACAGTGAAAGTCCTAATTTTCAAACAAGTCAAACTTTTATGAGAATAAAGCAATATTTAAACATGACCCATATTATTATTGTTATTATTGCGGCCTGGTTCCCAGTAACGAGACGTTTGGGCCTTGACTGAGGAATGTTTCATGCTGCAGAGGTGACATGTGACCCGAGGAGCAGGAGGAGGATTTCTCCTGCTCTCTGTGTGAGATGCAGAACGATGTCGAGCGCGAACACGCGACCATCAGGTGACGTTCAGAGGGATTTACCAGAAGAGTCGGATTCGGTGATTCTGCTTAAAGCCGGAGGGGGAAATATTCGTACTTTGCTAAACAGGAAACTCACACAACTGTGGTTGTGTCACAGGAGCTGGATCCTGTTTCTGGTTTGCTTATATTTGTTTTCTTCTGCTCCTTGGTTGGCATGTCCCCCCCCCCCCCCGACACACTTTCACCTTCCTCTTTCACATCTCTATCGCTGCTTCTAGATTCACACGGATTCTATTTTGTGACACGAAAGTCTGACTCTTCAGGATCATTTACTTATTCCTCCTGCTCTCCACTGATGTTTGACCTTTGGCCTCCTCACTGATTAATGTGAGGAGCCTCTCAAGCACTTCCTGTCCGGAGCAGGCTGACAAAGAGTCAAGAGCTGTGCAGTACATTAATAACTTTCCGTGCACATTCGTCCCATGTGCTTTTGTGCATGGGACCAACCTTTGAGGAAAATGCTTCAGCTCCTGGAGGCAGGAAGTGACGACCTTCTGTTCCAGCTGAGCATCGATTATCGATGAGTTCTGAACGTTTCCTTTCACTTTCTGCAGAGAGGGAGAAAAAACAGGAGCTGAACCTTCGTGTGTGAAGTTCTCTGCTGCCCCCACGTGGCCACAACAATATATTGTAGATGAATGACGTCATTTAAAAAATATTATTTATTATAAAAACCCAGAACCTAAAACTAGATGAAAACATAGACTCAAACCTATTTACCAACTTATCAGAGTATATCTCAATGACCAGCAGGCCTGGAAATGTATGTTTAAGTGGGTAATACAAAAATTTGTTATGTGTTTTTAAACAGTTAAGTCACAAAAATACATTTCCTCTACTATGTGAGACTATCTGTGTATTTTGGGATCTTTTATTCTTTCATTAGTGTTCAGAGGTGAAGTGCCGAGACAGATGCTGTCGTACCGTCCAGATGTCGAAGTGGATCGGAGAGTTCAGGAGTTTCTCCTCCTTTTCTGGCGTCTTGCTTTTAGTCCAAACGTCTTCATTTTCCATTGAAATGATTTTGTCGAGTGAAGATCTCATGTCCACCTGCAGCAGCAAACACATGGGGGGGGGGGGGGGGGGGGGACGTTCAAGGAGTCAAGAGGAAGTTGAAAACTTTTATGTCTCAAATCCAGTAAATTGAGTCTACTAAGGTAAGGCTACTTTAATGTACTTGTGGGTAGATTTGTTTTGCAGCAATAAAAATAGTTCGATTTATGAAGAAGTTGAAGAGTTAAAGGGTTAAATTTGACAATAACATAAGGTTATTAATCCAGGAGGTTTAGAAATGCAGTGACAAACATTCACTAAACAACAAGAGAATCTGTCAGCTCACTTAAAAGTGACATTTCTTTCTTATTTTTAAATATTAGGTTTTTAAATTGAAAGTACTGAAAGTCAAGTATACAATAATTAAATGTTTTCATCAAATTTCTTGAGGGCTG
Organism: Platichthys flesus; assembly: GCF_949316205.1. Lineage (NCBI taxonomy): Eukaryota > Metazoa > Chordata > Actinopteri > Pleuronectiformes > Pleuronectidae > Platichthys > Platichthys flesus. The sequence continues at coordinate 2,139,313 of NC_084954.1, forward strand.
AAATAAGAAGAGCTAATTAATGGATCCTGGTGTAAAACCCTGGATCTAAATGAGGATCAGACCTTCACTCGGCTGCAGTATTTCTCCTTCAGCTGCTCCAGGAAGTTTTCCTCCAGCTGCAGAACTTTGCTGTCGTCCCCGATCTCCGGCTGCAGAGACTCACTTCCCATGATCTTCTCGCTGCGGAAACAGTAAAAGACAGAAAGTTAGAAACTGAATTATTTGATTGAAATCGACTAAATGCTTCCATGGAGGTGGATCATGGGCCTGAGCATCACAAATATAAAAAAAGCTTGTTAAATATTCAAACTGTGGTTGTTATTTGAACCTGGAAAAGATCAAATCAATTTAAAATGGGACAAAGTGCTAGAAGCATTGAAACTTTTTATGTTTATATCATATTGAAGTTTCTGTTGAAAGGGTCAATTATGTCTGTACTCAATATAAGTGATTATATATCTACATGTCTATGGATATATGAGCTGGTCAGAACATACTGGGGTTGAGTTCGTGTTTTGAAAGTTGTTTGGTTTTGTTTAGAAAATGTTGTGGGTTTTTTGTTGAAGTGGTTTATAATGAAAAAATACAAAAAAAGACACGTTACTGTGATTTTGCTGCTACAAACAATATTTGAAAATAGCGATGAGATTTAGGGATTATTATAAAATATGTATTTACATAAATAAAAATATACACATGTAATAAATATAAGGTGTAGAAGTAGAAGTTGAATGTATAGAAAGGAATACATATATAAAGAAATGTGGATTTATTCAGTGAACGGACCATAAATATATAATCAGCAGCAGTATATGAATATTCATCATTTCTTCAAGTTCATAATAATTCAACAATTGCCAAAGTTAAGTGTTTATAATAATAACTTGAATCTTATCTGTATTGAATGTTATAAAACAGTATATATTCAAAGATGATATTGTATTAAAACATAGTTAGATGCTGCTTTACATAATCTGTGAGAAATGTGGACATGACCTGATTTCATGTTTCCATCTTGGCCTCAGGAGAGAGTTGAGCCTCGTGTTCTTATTTCAGATCAGCTGTTTATTTATGGTTCCAGAATGTTGTTTCTAGCACAGCTTTTATTTTGTTGGTTTGTTGTGGCCTGATTCTGCCTCTTTTTTTATTAACTTGTTCCCCTGATGGAGCGAAGGGGGGGGGGGGGGGGGGCAAACATCTCTGCACCATCTGTGAGCTGTGCTTCACGTGGGCGGTGGACACGAGTTCTATTACATCTGTTTGTGTTTTATTATATGTGGTAGAGTATTATTAAATGTGTTTGTGTTTTATTATATGTAGTTGAGTATTATTAAATGTGTTTGTGTTTTATTATATGTGGTTGAGTATTATTAAATGTGTTTGTGTTTTATTATATGTAGTTGTGTTTTATTACATGTGTTTCTGGGTATTTCCTGTGAGTTTAGACAATCAGACGTACTTCTGTTACTTTATGATATATGTATGAGAAATAATATACTACTATAACTACTATTATACTGTTATAATAACGTTCTCCTTATTAAGTATATTTGGATGAAATAATGTCTTTACTTTCATTTATGTACTTTTTATTAGCATTATGATATTTTTGAATGCTAATTATATTTTTCATTTTATGGATATTTATATACTAAAGTTCTTTTTAATATTCTACATACTTTAGTTTTGGTCATGACTGTATAGGTATATATATTGATATAGTTAATTTGTATCCATAAAGACAAGCTAGAACCACCACTGGATAAGTGTTTACCTGCATGAATATATGTATTATATACCTATAAAAATATGATCCAGGTTGTAAAGAGGTTGTTAAACCATTAACCTCTTTAAAGTCCCAGGATTCACAGCAGACAGGTTTTTAAAGGTGTTGAAACCAGCAGATGAGGAATCGTGAGTTTGAATCCCTCGTGAGTCGATCACCTGCTGGAACCTCGGTGGTTCTCATTCTGTGCTGTTGATGGATTTTGATATTAAAAGGACGAAAGAAGCTCTTTGGGGAAACAGAGGAGAAAAAAGAAAGTGTGTGTATGTGTTGTGTGTGTGTCTGTGTTTGTGTGAGTGTCTATCTGTCCGTCTGCCCTCTGCAGATCTAAAGAAACTTTTATGAAGGTTTGTCAGATCCTGCTGAGCTTCCACGTTCTCCTAATCTTTCAGACTTGGAGTCCTCATCCATGTTTTATATTCAGTTGATGTCTCCTGCACTGATACCATCGTGTTGAGCTTCCTGCTGATACCTGAACCCTGTGTTCTTCTGAAACCCGGGAGCAGAACCAAGGAACCTCAGCTCAGAACCTTCAGTCAGTTGATGGATGACAACGTGTCACTGACCTCTTGTATCTGTTGATGATCCAGTCCAGCAGAGCGTACAGGTCCTTGCACTCCGTCACCTGCTGCTCCAGCTTCCTCAGGTGCTGGCCCACGACTCTGTGGTAGCTCCTCACGTAGGTGCTGAAGGCTCTGAAGCTGGGGGGGTAGGACCAGCGCAGCTCCCTCTTCACGTTCTCCAGGTCCTCCACGATGGCCTTCCCCAGCAGGCCCAGGTGAACGGCCAGCCAGGAGGTGTTCTGCTCCTTCTGCTCCAGGTGAATGCTCGACACCTTCACCTGCACGCCCTCCCCCACCGCCTCCCTCCAGGCCTCCATCCAACTGTCCGGCAGCCCCCCCACTTCCTTGGATCTCCTCTCCTCCTCCTGGATGATGCGGGCCACGGGGACCAGCAGCCCCTTGTTCCTGGAGGGAAGAGAGTTGGCGTCGCGCACTATGCCGTTGACCTTCTTCCTCAGGTCCCCGTAGAGGAGGTTGAGGTCCTTCTCCTTCTTGACCAGCTCTATGGGCGAGTCCTCTCCACTGCGCTCCAACTCCTGCTGGAACTCCTGACGCAGGGCGAGCAGGTTCAGGTACGCCTCCTCCAGCACCTCCATGTCGATCAGCTTACTGATCTGCATCACTGCAAAGACACACAGTGGAGGGTCGATATCACTCACACACACACACAAAAACACGACAACAGCAAACACAAGTATAGAACAAATAGAGCAGATTCTGCTTTTGGCCTCAAGTTCTCACACCTTATGTCTTAACACACACCTGGTAAAGATCCAACCTGTGATCATGTGACTGGAAAGAAACGTTTGTAGAAGAAAAGGAGGGGAGAAAGAGGAGGAAGAGGAGGAAGACAGACAGTGAATCAGTGTCTAAAGTTGAGCTGAACCTCTGTGTGTAAGATTCTTATCTTTGCCTGTTGCCAAAACAGAGGCAGATAAAGAAAAGCAGGTTGAATGTACGGACAGAGAACGAGTCAGGAAGAGAGAGAGAAGGTCGTGTTCCTGCAGCGCTGCACTGAAACTGAACTGAAGCACGATAGAAAATAACTTGTATGTACAATTAAAATAGTGATTAAAACATAAAGAGTTAGAGAAATATTCCTTAAAGGGGACATATTATGAAAATTCCACTTTTGTAGTGCTTGTACGTGTTAATTTGGGTATCTGGCATGTCTACCGTCCCCAAAACTCTCGAATGGGATTACGACCGAAATAAACGTCATAGTCACACCATGCCCATGAAGCGAGACTCCCTACATGGGCATGGACGAGCGAGCTAACGCTAGCCGGGCTCCACAGGCCACGGGGAGCCAGGCTCGCTAGGGGCTCCGCCCGGCTATGGGAGCCCGGCTCCCCGGCTAGCATTAGCTCGTGAGCTAACCGGGCTCCACTGGCCCGGTTAGCGTTAGCTCGCTGCTGTCAGACATTTAAGTGGCCACATGAACAAGGGACCCCCAGGACACCTCTAACGTTGATTCAACAGTGTGGAAGGATGCTGCTGCTGCACCAGCTCAAGCTCCCACTGCTCCCACTGCTCCCACTGCAGGGCTGCGGTGGGGAGCTGGGGCTCTCGCAGCCAGGCTCACCGGGGGTGAGGGGTTGGGGGAATTAAAACAGGTCAATCTGAGGAGGGCTGTTTAGGACAGGGTAAAAAGGTGCTGTTTTAAATAATCCTTGTGGTATTTTGACCAAAATATATTACAGGCATTTCATTAAGACCCCAAGGAGCCATATCAACTGTGGTGAAATGGGCATCATATGTCCCCTTTAAGTGCATTCATGGCTTTTTCTCAATAATGAAATCATGCAAGACGCTAATGGCTGCCGTGTGAATATGGTCCAGACAATTATTCTGTGTCTTGAGTTGTAATCTGGAAAATTCAGTCTGTGGTTTTCAGCCCATTTGGAGCAACTGACCTCAGACCTGATTTGTGTTCTCACATTCAGCCGCTCTGGAACAATGTCTGGACTCAAGGTCAAGTCTGAGAGCAGCTTTTGTTTCACGTCTCTGTGTCAGTGTGTGTCCAGTGACCGCCGCCAAGGTGCCTTTGAGCAAACCCTCTGCTATAAGAACCATATGGTACCTGACAGAGGTGTGTGGGGTAAGTCTGGCAGCGTGTACATCTCCTCTAACTCCACCTCCACATCCTCCTCCTTCTTCTCCTCCTCCTGTGGGCCCTCGCTGACGGTGTGGAGCAGCTCCTGGCGGCCGCTCGGCTCTTTGTCCTTCTTGGAGACCAGATTCAGGCTTCGACGTAACGACCTTCTCACGAAAGACTCACCGGACGAGGACATGTTGGGATCTGAGGATGGAAAACATTCAATGACACGCTGGTTCTGACCCGGGAAGGATTTCTGGTCCTGTGATTGGTCTCACTTGTCTTCGAGCGCTTTATAGGATGGCTGCTCTGTGAGGTGGCATCGCCTTCGTCTTCCTCTTTTCTCTGGAAGAAGCTTCCGATGTTCTTCAGAGGAGAGACGACCGGAGAGCCAGCGCTCGGACCTGAGAGAGAGAAGTGAAAACACCTTTCAGTCCGAGTGGCTCGACAGCTCCTGGTCCCACAATCACATCAAGTTTCATATTTACACTTCTCGTGGTGCGTGTATGATTTGGCTTCGCTCTCTTAACTGAGACCTGGAGATAAACCCTCTGGGGAAAGCAGAGGCTGAGTCATGATGAACACTCTCATGTTTGTTTGGCTCAGACCCAGAATGAAAAGTAAAAGTCAGCGGTGGAGTTTTTGGCTTTTCCTCCACCACTGCTGATCCCTGCCTACACCACTGTCTAGTTGTTATAGTTCTAGATCTAGAGATTCTAACCATTTCTTCATTATATAAACTAATAGTTATACTTTAATAACACGTAACAAGCCGTACTTGAATGCATCTCACCATGTAAGATAATCTTCCTGGATCCACCCTTTTTATCTGGATCCACTCCTTATTGAATGGTTGTTTTGTTTGTTCTTTCCAAACCTCAGTTCAACATGTTATTGAAACCAGTTCTGCAGTTTGTGGTTAAACCTGCTAACAACCAATCAGGAGACATCAGCTCCATGGCAGTGGTTGTCTGCAGTGATATTCAACAAACATTCAAATCAAATCTGCAGTGGAGGTCAGAGAGAGGTTTCTAGAGCAGCAGCAGCAGGTTGTGTGTTTTAATGGTTCTGGTGTCTTTTCTCTTCTTGCTGCCCCACGTTCCCACTCTGCTGCTCTCCTCCCACTCACTTCACCCACAGCTCCGTGGAGAGGGTTCACGTTCTGCTCACAGTCCGAGGTGAACGTGTTCATGTCAGGAGAGTCACTGGGAGGCGGCGCGGTGGAGCAGTGGTTTTACATTGTCCCCTCACGGCAAACAGGTTTTTTTTTCTTTGCAGAGTTTCAGTTTCTCATTGTAATTTGTGGAATAATTGAACAATACTACAGTACTCCACTGTACTCCACTGTACTACAGTACTAAAGTACTTCACAATACTACAGTACTCCACTGTACTACAGTACCCCACTGTACTACAGTACTAAAGTACTACACAATACTACAGTACTCCACAGTACTCCACTGTACTACAGTACTACAGTACTCCACAATACTCTACAGTACTCAACAGTACTCCAGTACTCCACAGTCCTCCACAGAACTGAATAAAAATGAATATATTTTTATTCAGAAATGTTTGTCAAAATAAATATTGGAAAAAACTGAGTAAGTAAGAAGTAAACAGTGAGTAAATATAAACTGGTTTTTCTATTTTTTATTGCTTTTCCTATGTATATTGTATTTATTGCGTTTTTATGTTTCTATGTTCATTGATGCACCAATAACCAGAGCAAATTCCTTGTAGGTGTAAACCTACTTGGCAACAAAATACTTCTGATTCCTGGGGGTATTGTGTAAAGTACTACACAATACTACAGTACTCCACAGTACTCCACAGTTCAAATGCACCAAATGAACTTCCTCGTGGTTCAAACATTATATCATCGGAGGTGAAGACTGCAGCTGCTTCTTCTTCTTCTTCTTCTTCTGTTTAATTCTGTTTCTACTTCCTGTGATTGGTCCAAAAGTACAAACTATCAAAGAAGTGTTTTCACTGGTACCGAACAGAACCCTGGTTCAGTTTGATCCAGACCCAGAACCCCTCTTCTGCTGTGAGGAACCTTTCACACCTGATGTTTCGGGTCTGGAACCAAACAAGCTGTAAAACCCCTGTGACACTAAATCCTGTGAGACGTGAAGTGACTGAACTTTCTGAAGCTGCTGTGACTGTTTACCAAACAAGTCTTCAGACACTGAATGTCTCCTCGTGTCTCCTCCTCCTGACCTTGAGAGGACGTCACTGTCCCTGCACCTCCCTTCACATCAGCTTTTCATAACCACCCTGATGGTACTCACTGGGGGACGGAGGCGGCTGCGACCCCGACTCGTTTCCAGCTGTGTCTCCTTTACGCGTGACCTTTGACCCTTTGCCTGGTGAGAGTGGGCTCTTCTCCGCAGCGCGTCGTAGGCTCATCCTGATCGACTGCATCCTGCCCAGTGGCTGCTTCACGCCGCCATCAGTCGGCGTCTTCCCGTTGCTCTTGAGGGACACAGTGTCCTCGTCCGGGCTCTCAGTGGAACTGTCCTTCATGTCTGACATCTCAGTGCTGTAGAAATCATCCAGCTGTGAGAAGAAGGAACGTGACATGAGAGGTTAGAGGCAGCAGAGGAGCAGCTCTGACACGAGCCTGAGGGAAACTGAACCTGTGGGGTTCTCAGTCTTCGTGGCTCCGGTCGGTTTGTTTACAGAAAACACGACAACCTGCCCGAGCAGTTCCTCCCAACATCCTGGTGTGAAGAGGGAATCTATGGAAAAAGTGTTTTAAACTCCAAAGACATTCACACCGAAGTATGATACCTCAGTTTTATAGTTTAAAATCTCTCCAGAGAAGAGTGGGTTGTATTCTCGACAGTGAGTCTGAACACGGAGCAGTCGTCTGTTAATGTGTGTTTTTGTGTAATGAGAATTATTTAAGGTTAAATCGAACACAACTCTCATCATTAATTTTACATATAGACATTAATATTGTTCCTGAGGAGTTTAGTTCTGAACCCTGAAGCAGTGTTGGGTCTTTTTTTAATCTTTTATTTCATCATCAGTTTCATTCAAACTGTTCTTACCTGCTGATGTTATTATCTATTAACAAGTTAATATTTTCCTATATTTCATAATATTCATAAAGGAAGAGAGATCAATCAAAGATGCAAATGTGAAATCATCTATAATTAAATATCAAGTCTCTATTTTAAGCCAACCTTAAACTCTCTGTCTTGTCTATGAAAGTATTTAAATATCTGAAAACTAAATTATTTCATAGAAACTTATTAGCAAAGACACAAGTATGCGGTTATAAAATTTATATTGAACTTTATTTGTATAGCCCTTAAAAAAAAACACCTCTGCAAAGTGCTTCACAGACATAAAAACTGAAAATACTTGCAATGCAAATAATTCAAAACAATAGATTGAATAAAGCCATTTTATTTGAATAGAAAATATAATTATTATAATATTGTTTATTTTCTATTTACTTTCAGTTTTCTTTTCTTCAGTAAACAGCGTGCAGCAGTAAAGTCTGAGTTTAACTGTGACAGTAAACCACCTCTAAGCTCAGTCGTGTTTCACAGGCGTGTCTCAACGTGTTTTTATCTTTAAATCAATTTTGATCCAACGGTTTAAAAACCTGAATCTGTACGTGAACAGAGCAGCACTGTTCTTCCAGAGCGTCACTGATTAACCAAACCTGCCACCCTTTCTAAAACCCTCTGGAAGTACAAGCTCTATTAAATAAAATATTTAACTGTGAACAAACATGTAGAAATGCACTTTAACAGACGTGTCTTCTTACCTGTGTGTCGCTCAGGTGTGTAGCAGCTGCCACTGGTTCTTCCTCTTTTGAATCCTGAACTTTCACTTTCTGTGAAGCCGGGATTCAGGTGGAGTTACAGTGAGTCTGAGGGTTAAAGAAAAGCAGAGCAGCCAGTGTGTCCTGATTCAAAGATCAGATCCTGAGTCAGCCAGAGGTCGAGTTAATGATTAGACAGAAATTACCTGAAGGACTTTTCTTCAGACGGTTAAGATTCACTGCAGCAAACCTTTGTCTAGGTTTGTTTAAAACCCAGATCAGTTTACAGGGAGATTGTGTTTTCATTCCTCTTTTTAAACCTGGAATGTGGCTTGAAAGCATGTGACCGTGTTGCCTTTAAGAAACCCTGTAAACTCCTGTTTCAAGGTTATGATTCATAAAGGCTTTATTAATAAGTGATGAGTGAAGGACTCAGGTACCTGTACTTGTTTTAACCTTTCAGGGTCTTTTATGCTTTTTCTTTCCTTCAGATTTCTTTATTTCTAAGATTGTTTAGAGAGAAGATTAATAATAATAATAATAATAACTTATATTTGTATGTCTTCTTTTGAGGGACCTTAGGACCCTTTACATATTTAAGGGGAAAGGACACATTTAAGGCAACAGAGACGAGGACAGATTGAGATGAATAAGAGAAACAAGCTGGATTGTTGGTCCAGTTTGTGTCAATGTGTGTCTTTGCCCTCCCCCGCAGTGTGAGGTCAAAGTGTCGTCCTGGTTGAAATGACACAAACCACTCAACAGGATTCCATCTCACTTCCTCCACCAGAGGGTGATGGGGGCCATGTTTGCTTCAGCCCCAGAAGATGCTGCTGGCGTGTGTGCGTGTGTGTGCGTGTGTGTGTGTGTGTGTGTGCGTGTGTGTGTGTGTGTGTGTGTGTGTGTGTGTGTGTGTGTGAGGCTCTGTTCTTGTCTTCTAATCCCAGCAGATAGAAGTTAGATCCAGTTCCATGGAGACGCTGAGACCAGTTTCCTGTTCAACACAGATCTGACCAATGTTTCCGGTCCAGATGAAAAGCATCGTTTGTGTGTGTGTGTGTGTGTGTGTGTGTGTGTGTGTGTGTGTTTGTTTGTGGGGGGGAATACAGTGAGCGGATTATAGATCTGTGGAAGTAAACCAGTTGTCCAGCTGGTATCTATAGTGTCAGCAAAAGCTTTACAGGAAGTCACCACTTCCTGTTTTCATCCTGATCCATCGTCTCTTCTCCTTCTTCTTCTTCTTCTTCTACTAAAAAATGTCTTATAATTTAAAAGTGTAAATGTCTGCGGCCACTGGGATGTTTAAAACACCCACACACTATTAGAAACAGGATACGATCTTCCCTTGATTTATTCAATATTCTATTCAAACCTTGCTTAGTTTATTAGACACCAGATAAAGAGTAATTTGTTTTGGTCTAATCTCTGTGTATTTAAATAGATCATATATTTAGTGTTGTCTGATGTCAAAGGTCGTATCTTTAAATCATCTGTACTTTATTATGTGCATCAATTTAGCTCTTCATATTCATTGATCTCAACCGGGGAAATCAATGAAGTAGTTCTTATAAACAAGGTGATTCATCTGAAACACTCTGAATCTAAATTTAAATTCAACAGTTGAGCAGAACCTGAACTTCCAGCTGCATTTTAATAATCACTCACATTCACCTGTTTGTTTCTGATGGAACCGGTTCTGCAGAGAATCCTGGGATTTCCACTGTGGCAGCTGTAGTGCACAGGCCTCAGATTAGTGTTGCATAATGAAGGCAAAGCTGTTGCGTGAAGGATGTGTCTGTGTGTTTGTGTGTGTGTTGTGATACACACAAGCTTAGCTCATGGTGAATGTTCAACTGCAGCTCTATAAAACCTGTATTGTTCTTATCTGAGCAGAGACATGATGATGTCCTTGTGTTTGTTGTGTTGTGTTGTGTGAAATGAACAACATGTGATCCTCGACCTCAGTGATTCACTCAGACTCCAGGGGTCGAGTGTAGATGAATGTGTACGTTTTATTGATTGTGCGAGTGAAACAAAGCCTCTGACAACAGCCCCATTGTGTTGTTCTCTCATAATAAACTGATACGTTGAATTATTCACACTGTTGTGTTTGGACGATGTTGTGTATGATTAGACTGGGCGGCTGTAAATGTGTGTCATGCTGCAATTATCTGGTATCCACGTTGTCAGAGTGGCGGTTCTGCAGCCTGACACCCACACACACACAGACACACACCGTCTGCCGCCCACAGCTCGGTGTTGTGTCACCATGAACCCGTGGGCAGCCCCGGAGCGAAGAGGAATCCTGACACTGGAATATTACCAGTTGAACGCTCTGACCATCGATACATCAACCAGCGTGGACCACACCGGTTCAGGAAAGAGACACAACTGCTCCTCCATCTCCACAAAGGAGAACATGTCCCACGTCCTCATTGAAAGAACAGAGCAGGACATCCATCCAGGAGACAATTACCACAGTGGACGTATGGAGATGAGACACTGTCCTGCCTGTCAGCTGACCAGCCAGGTTTCCTCCTGTCAGTCACATGGTGTCACCAGACAGGAAGTGACCCGTCAGGCCTCGTCGCCACTGACACAACACGGCAGGGTTTGAACTCTGACCTTTGGAGACAACAGAACCAGTACGACGTGTGTCCTTCCTTTTTTAAATTGAGTTTCTATTCTGTTTGTTTCCCGACTGCAGCAAAACACATCCCACTGAGTTCATCTTCGGTAGAACTGTCACTGATGGTGAATATTTAAATTCAGGCTGGATGTTTCTCGACTGTCCCCCCCAGGAAGCTGGAATACCATGTCAACCTTCGCATCAACTTGCCCCGGGGGCGTTTCAGCTGAGTTCCAGCCGTCAGTCAGTCTGTCAACCCCCCCCCCCCCCCCCCCCCCGGAGCTCGTCCTTCTCCTGACTGACTCCTTGTTGTTCTGCATCTCAGCCGTCGTGATGCTGAAGGATGAAGTGACATCTGTGGGAGAATGGAAGATCTGGATCTGAATTATTACCCTGTAACTTTAGCTCAGTAGCTTTTGTGTCAAGCTTCAACAATCAGAAATGCGATATTGAATAGATTCCAGATGAAAGTGAAAGTCAACAGGCTGATGACGGGAGAGACTCAGCAAAACAAACTGAGTGAAAGACGAGAGATTTTCTTCTTCTGTTTCACTTCTCTGAGCTCAGGGGAGAAGAGACCCCCCCCACCCCCACCCCACCGAAGTGAGGGGAAAAGTGAAGGAGATGAAAGGAGAGAGGAAGGTGAAGCAGAGGGAAGGGAACAGGTGGAGGAGATGTGGCGCAGGAGGATTTATGAAAACTGGGTTACAGGGAACTTCATGTTTCTTGCAAATGAATTCACACCTGAGTCGTCTCCGGATGAACGAGTGCTACATACAGTAAACATTTAACCACAAGAAGAAACTCACCACAGCTCTTTGGAACAGGTCCAACGTGTGATAAGAATAAGAAAATAAGATGGTTTTTATGTATTATTCTTTCTTTATGGAAGTGAAAATCCCTCATTTTCTCATTGTTGGCCATAATATTGTAACCATCCAAGCAGACAGTGATGTTGAATTCCCCCGAAGAAGATGTCCACTGCGTTTTAAGACAATCTGTTTCACTACCCACAATTCTCAGGTGTAGTATCCACGTCCCTGATGGGCGGAGCTCAAGTGCTACGGAGGAAATGTTTACTACAACCATGAAAACCACGTCCGCTACGATTGGATGGTTCAATATTACGACACTACGTTACAACACGATATGAAACATTACATTCAAACATATTATTATTTATTTACGATGGTGTGAAGTGTCCCCGTCCCTGTGGAGGTTGTGTAGCGGTAATGATTTGTTGCATGTTTGTTAGCAGCAGTGTATCTGCTCCTTGTAATGAGTTCAGAGCAATTACAACAAAATGTGACCTGATAAATATTCAATCATTGTAATGGTAACAGCTTTGTGTTGGTTTTGTGTGGTGTGTGTGTGTTTGTGTGTTTTGCTCTAATTAACCTCCTCCGTGGTCCTGGAATGTCGCCGTCATTAACCCCAGAATTTCCTCTAAAGGTTAAAGACGAAGTTTGTCCGACAAACAATTTGTAATTTAATTAAAGCTTGTGTCTGATGGAAAAACTGAAGTTTAATGACGATTGATAAATGTTTGGAATTAATGGAAGAATTCAAAGTGGATCAGTGTGAACAAAGAGCTTCTCCTGAATGTTATCCTACAGTCTGACTGTGTCCTCGAAACACAACTGAACGCTGGATATTACCCATGATCCTCTGCTTCCTGAACCTGAAGAGCTGCAGCTGTAACAACTCCACCAAATTCTGTTCAGAATTCTTCATATTTTAACAGTTTCCTGGTGAATATTGAGATAAACTCTGGTTTTTAATTATTTTTAACCGATCTCCAGTTCAGCTTCACTCTTCAACTTGCTGTAGCTGAATTCATTATAATACAAACTGCAGATAAATTTAGCTTCACCTGGATTCCGCCCCTCCCACTATTACGTTAATCTTCGGTATCTCACAGGATATTGTTGTTGACTTTATCGCCACCTATTGGAGGTTTGACCGTTAAAGGTTAAGGTTGTGTGTTTTTTTCAAGAGGGGAAATCAACGTTGTTAGGGTTGTGAATAAGAAGCAGGACGAGGAAGACGGAGGACGAACAGTTGTTGTGTAGCTCCTTTGTCGTCAAAGACATCTTTTCTCACATGTGAGGGAAACGTTGTGCGTTGGTGGAAGAAGTTTCAGAGAGAAAGACTCGGACGTCTCAAACGGAAACATCGATCGACTCGTGATGAAAAGAGACGAGCAGAACAAGCCGGCTCCGAGCGATGGCGTCCAAATCAAAAGGTTGTTGGTTCCACGCCCTGAACAGTGAGATCCCTGACACCTGAGTTGAGAGCCTCAGGGGAAACACAGTCTGTCACTCAGCTGAAGGGCCCCGGGGACGTGACCGCTTGCTGCCGACGGCCTGGCCCCACCATTTCATTACCAACGGGGTTGTCATGGCAACAGCCATGCTGAACTGGGCCTGCTGGGAACCATCAGCATCTCCCACCGCCGTGCGAGAGACAGTGAACTATTGTTACTGGAGCCCAGTCATGAGCCTAACACGAACTGAAGATTTAAAATGAAATCTCTTGACGACACACACACACGTAGTACTGCACTCACACACACACACTCACACACACTCACACACACAGACACACACACAGTAGTGAGACGTGCCAGCTTTCTTGCGTTGCTCCCGTGTTGCAGTATAAAGTGTTGTTAGTAAAAACAGAGCTGCTTATGCAATAGTTTGAGGAGTTGTCAGTCAGTCGGCTTTAATAAAGTGTGTTTATCAGATGTGAGGCGGAAAGATGGAGAAAAAAGATCAGATCAAGTCTAACGTGAAATAACTTGAGATGAGATGATGTGCATGCTTTTGTAAAATCATATAATAAAGATTATAAGAGTAAATATTCATGCTTTAGATATTATCAGTTTAGTGTTTGTCTGGATTTGCACAGAAATAAAAAAACTAGATGTTCAAATCAAAAAATGTTCCTCCACTTCCTCCCACTGCCCAGAAATTAAGCAGAAATGATCCGGGACACGAACATGTTGCACTGGTGAGGTTTAATTGGAGCATTGAACATGTCTCCTCTCTGGAGGGGAGTCTGATCCCCAAGAGAACCAGGGTTAGACCAGAACCTGCTGGAGGGAACAGATGCTCCTGAAAGATGCTCCGAGGAATTACTCACATGTCAGAAATGTTGTTCATGAGTCAATTCCCACAAGTCAGTGGGTTTTCACTCACTGTGTCTGCGTGAAATGACAAAAACACAACAGTAGGAAAATGTAATTCATGGCTGGAAGGGATTGCATATTAAGATAGAGTAATAATTTGATGAACAGACTCTTACAGAACAGGATGTAGGTAGTGATTTGAAATATCGTCGTCTCTAAGGTCATTTTTTAAATAACTTTTTAATGTATTTTACAGTATTTCATTATTGTGTTATTATGTTGTGTTCTATTCTTGGATCATCAGTCAATTGTGAAGCACTTTGCACTGAACTAACACTAGAAACGTGTTCTACAAAGACTGATTGATTGATTGATTGATTGATTGATTGACTGATTGATTGATTGATTGATTGATTGATTGATTGATTGATTGATTGATTGATTGATTGATTCATAGGTCTCATCATTGAAAACGATGAGACCTTCTCTTTCTGGCGTCTCCTTTCTGAAAACAGGGACCTGAGACCTGCAGTCACGACTGTAACTTCATCTCCTCCTGTTCATTATCCAGAGAAACAGATCCTGAATCTGTCCGAGATGAGATCAAAGCTTGTCAACAAACAGTCTCAACCCAATTTGCACAAATCCATATGTCACCGCTGTGATAATGAAAATCTAACTTTGACCTGGTTTCCTCTGTGATAGGTGAAATCCACCAGAGACTTTCCAGCTGTTCTCACCTGTTAAATGAGATGAACCTCTGAGTATTAATGTATTAATATGAATAAACATGCAGCTGTAAGTTTAACGGATTCACTGGAAGTGGCGTTTGACATCACAGGTCTGCTTTCAAAGTCCTGGTCCCTGTTTGGAGGTTGAACCGCCGCGCTGGTGAACACATCAAACGCCCATTCGGCCTCAGATGTATTTTTATTCCCTCACCCCCCCCACACACAAACCTCAAACACACACAGACACACACCCACCTCAAACAATCACTCCCCTTGTCCACGCTGAATAGATCCTTTAAAGGATTTTGTCTGACCACTTTCTTTATTCTCCCCAACCGGAGGCTAATTGAGGTTGTGGAAATTAACAGAGGGAGCTGTCAGACGGGGGGGGGGGGGGGGGGGGGGTGCTGGGGGAGGGGATTTGGTGGGGGGGGGATGTTAGTTGGTGGTGTAAATGAGCTCTTCCTCCTCTGTGCTTCCCAAAATAACCTGCACCCCGTGGCTCCATAGCCCCACTGCTAAGGGCTGGGTGTCCCAGCTGTGAGACAGACTGTCACACACACACAAAAACACATACACATACACACACACAACACACACACACACACACACACAGACACACTCCATGGTTTATTTACTGCCTCCATTTTTATGTTATTACATTTTTTACTTTGCTGTTTGATGAGGACAACGACAATGACCTAGGACACGAACAAAAGAACACGGACCCTCATGAACACGTGATCGTGAACACGCGATCGTGAACACGCGATCGTGAACACGCGATCGTGAACACGTGATCGTGAACACGCGATCGTGAACACGCGATCGTGATCATGCTGCTGTGACTTAAGGTTCATGTTTTAATTTAATGTCCAAGATGCAAAGTGTTGATCAGGAAATTCTACACAAGAGGAGAAGTTTGCAGCTTCCAGATAGAACGATGTCATCGAACTCCAGAAGTGGAGCAGAACCAATCAGATGGACGTCACCGGGGGGAAAGTGTACCGCACCACAGGGGTTTGTTACAGGTTACACATCCTCTTATATTGTCTGCTCGTGTTGATACTTTTAACATTAATGGGATTCAGGTTTACAGGAGACATATTCCACTCTTATTCAGATTGATCATTTTAATTAGTGTTGCTCCTGGGCGGCTGTGGCTCTGGAGGTAAAGTGTGTCGTCCACTAACCAGGAGGTCGGCGGTCTGATCTCCCTCACTCCCCAAAGTGTCCTTGGGCGAGATACTGAAACCCGACGTGCCCCTGACGGCTGCATCACAATGAGCTGCTTCTCTGTTTTGTGTCCGGGGGGGGGGGGGAAACACACAGAAAGTTTCATTCTTCTGCTTGAGGTGAAGTTTCGGTAGAAGTAGAGTCCAGCAGGTCTGACGTGTACATGAAGAACATCACAGTATTTTCATATTCATATTATCCCAGACAACATGTATGTGCCTTCAGTCTCATTTCAGAAGTATTATGTGTACTTTTACAGGGAGGCACACGTCTGCATTTCTGAACCTGAGTGGACTCAATATGTAAATAACAGGAAGTGGTGGATGTGCTGTGAAGCTCCGGATCCATTTGAACTTTTCCCGAGGAGCAAATCACACAGATATTCTCACTAAATTTAGAATTTTATACAAATTTGAATTTTCAGTGCAGGATTATCGCAGGATTGAACTGATACAAAATGAAAGGTCAGTTATCAGTCACCTGGGTTCCACCCCGTGCTGTTGGGAACATGCGGCTCCGTTGAGGAGGATACCAGAGGCTGCAGATTGAAATGTCGTGATGACTCTCGAGCTGGAAAGACTCTAAATAATGGATGCAGCGTCATCAGCTCCATGTCGTGAGGACGGGAGACGAGAGGCAGAGACTCCGCCTGAGAGGCCCCGAGGCCCCGAGGCTCTTTGTGACCCGCTGCGTCTCCGAGGCTGTGAGAGGAAGACACCATGATATTTACTTTACAGCAGAATAGGTCAAGAGAACAGCTCGGTAAATGTCGCCCTCATGCAGAACAGGGACAGCAGAGTGTCTCGTTCCTCTGGGTTTGCTGAGGTTCCCTCCACAGACAGTAATAATCCCATCTGTCTCTGGGTTGCTCTCTCACTCGTCGTCCCTGTGTTCTCGGAGCAGGTGGAGTTTCTGGGTCGTTGAATTATCAGAGTCACAGAGGAGAAGGAACGAGATGAGGAAATTAACCCTGAGCACAAAGTGATGACTCAGCATCACAGACGGTCAGCACGCTGCCGACAGGATCGAATCCAAAGCAGATTTCAATCTTGATTTATGCACAGACGGGAAAACAATGATCCTAAAGTAAAAAACAACACAACTCTCAGGTTATAATCTATTTTGTGTTTTCTCCTCGATCCCCAGTCTCTAGTCAGACTACACCAGGACATGAAGGAGCCGTGTCACCACTCCACTGCAGTGTGACATCCCACCATCATGGTGTAAATGGAGAAATGTGTTAATGTGTTGTGCTCTGTGGCCCTCGGCGTCAGGTCATCCCCCCCCACGCTGTCGGCGGGTGAATCTGTGGATCTGCGGCCAATCACAGGCCATCTGTGGGAAGCTCATGTCTGCTTCCTCTCAGCCAGCGGGTCACGGACGTGTCTGCAGGACGGAAAGTTGTGCGTCTCCAACAGATTTGTGTGTTACAAAGTGGTTCCCGGTGGATGAGGGTTGTTGTAATGATGTTGCTTTTCAACTTGAACAGTTTATCAGAATTGAAGGTATCAAACCAGATTCAACACTGAAAGATGAACAGGTCTCGAGATGTGTGAGCTACACATTTATGGAATTAGTTATTTCAAAATTACTTCAATGGTTTTAGAGTTTTAAGACCAAGACAACAACAAATCTAACTTGTGTCACATCATCACAACCACGGAGCTCATGATGAAACCAGGTGTTTCTCTCAGACGCAGATGTTCAGACTCTCTCAGTCTCACAGTCTTTATAAAAGCATCGTGTTCAGTGGGTGGAGACAGACCGCCCCCCCCCCCCCCTCACCCCCCCGCCACACGCTCCACCTGCAGAGCCGCCCCATCTAAAATTGATTACGGTGACATTTACTATTCATAGAGAAGGTTACTAGAGTAACCCTGTGCCGTGACGCAGGCGTGAGTGGAACATTATTCCCAAACAAGTGAAGAGGAGCTCTCTTCTCTCAACGAGTGTGTGTCAGCGCTGAATGACAAACTGGTTCTGTAATTATGAATAATGTGCAACACACAGTTGTTCTGTTTGTACCTGGATCTGTTTGGAACAGGGAAAACAGAAAGATGGAGGAGATGGTTTAAATTATTACCAGATGATCAATACTGTTGTGTTTGATCTTCTTCACACACGACACAACACATTTACAGCGAGTTGATTGAAACCTCTTTGTGCGTTCACCTTGTGACTGATTTGTTTTTCTCTCACGGTTTAAGATATAGAAATTTGCAGTTTTAAACCAGAGCTTTAGAGAATTCAGGCTCCTGATTGGTCCAGTTTAACTTAACATCAGCGTTATGATGAACTATTAAACCTCTGTTCTTTAAACAGGCGGGGGGGGGGGGGGGCAACCTGTGTGTAACCATGGCATCAACACTCATCATCTTAAACGAGCACAATGAGCCACTAGAGGAAAACACACTGTTCTGTTTGCTCTTTTTATTCATGAATTATTATTTATTAAAAGATCCGTCCTGTTTAATTCCTGCTTGTTCGACAGAGTTTCCTGAAAATTAATAATATTTGATCGATTAGAAAAAATACTTTGTTGATACTAATTGGGGAAAAGTATGAAGTGGATTTAGTTTAAATTCTCTTTAGGTTTAGTCACATATAATAATGAGACACAAACAATATCTGCATCAGTTCCACGTGAACTCACCTGGACGGTCCCAGCAGCTCGGTGCTCGAGCCGTGACCCGTCCAACATGGAGGAGTTTCCACGCTGCGCGGGCGTCCGACCAGAAGCCTGATGGGCCCCGGCAGAGACTCTTCGCCGGCCCCGTCCACACGCCAAGTGCCCGTCACACAATCAAACGCATCTCGCTGCTTTAAGCACATTGTTTCATCCTCTCCGAGCCATGTGTCACCGCTTTGCTCTTTTTTAATAAACATCTCCCACCTGTTTGTGTCGGGCGGCAAATAATCAAACACCTCATGGACTGTAAATAAAGATGGACGTCATAACGGCTTCCAAAAGTGAAGCCAAAACACCTCGATGCCCCCTGGTGGCTGACTGCAGTGTAGGTGCTGGTCCCTGCCTCCTCCGTGTTAGCAGGCGGGACATGGACCAAACCAAAAAGTGTACGTATATGGGATATACATTTAAATATGATTTTATGCTATAAAGGCAAGAAGGTTTCCAGTTCGAATCCTAGGCTTGTTCTCCTGAATATCTGATTAATCCCACAATTATTTGTTAGTGTGTTAGAAAAGCATGTCGCGATATGCGATTAATCAAATGAAATATTATTAAGAATACATTTTACTCCCATTGAGACGCCTTTTTATATTTAACTAACCTCTTGTATATATATTTCTAATGTTGAATCTTATTCTATATTCTCTATGATTCATTTGAGTAAAAGCTTTATGATGTGGTGGAGCTGAGCTGGGAGAGGAGGGACCCAGTTGAAAGAGCTGTTTGAAGCCAGCGGGAGAGGGAGATGAAAGTCCAGGCACAACTCCCTCACATCACTCAACGCTAATGGCTGCGTTAAAAGGTACTTTTAAATACGCAGGTTTACAAGTGGCCGCCGGCTCCGTCCGTCGGGTCTTTGTTCCAAATGGAACATGAATGAATTCTGCATAATGCAGCGGAGGAGAAGCAGCAGGACAATGAGGAGGTGGTTCACGTCCGGCCTCACGGAGCTGAGGCAAAAGCTTTTCAGGAACTGAGTCATGTGAAATACTCAAATCCTTCAAAGATGGGAATATAAAAATATATGGAGGAGACCTGCAGTTTGGTTTTGTTGCATTTAATTTAAATTTGAAGAGAAAGAAAGGAAGGGAACAAGGAGGAAGCAAGGAAGGAACAAAAGAAGCGATGGAGAAAAGAAGACAGGACAACATAAATATTAATTGAGAATATTAATATTAATTAATCCTCCCGAGGACATGTCTGAAAACGACTTTATTCAGACTATTGTCTTAATCCTGCTAACATCGGATTATCGGTGTCGATGTAAACGTGCTCATTGTCTTTCTGGCCCCTTCACGGAATTGTTCCCACATCTGATGGAAGCAGAGACTCATCAGATCATAATTTACTTTAATAAACTTCAATGTTTATTTACACTCTGTTGCTCTTCACAGTGAATCTTGTCTCAGGGGTTTTCTCTCTGATCCCAGCGGCGTAGAAACAAACGATAAAAGCTTCCACCTTTGAGCAAACGATGTGTGAAGTACGATCGAGACACTTCCTCTGGAAAACAGCTCCTGACATTTGAGAGATAATTGACACTGTACCCCGCCCCCCCCCCTCCCCCGCAGTGCCTCGTTCTCCCAGGAGTGACCCCACTTGCTCCGATGAAGTGCTCTTCACGAGGCTGTCGCCCGTCAGTTCGAAAGGTCAGATCCAGAGAGCGAAGGAGGAAATAAGACGGAGATGAATCCATCCCCCCCCCATGCATCCAGACATCAATCTGACCTTTAACTGTGGATCAGCAGCAACAGATCATCAAAGTGTTCGAGCGGCGGTCGTCTGAGACAGAGACCGGATCACAAACACCTACAGCTCTAATATCGTTCTCTTCTAACCTGCATCACGTGATCAAACCCACTGTTTGAGTGTCTTTTAAAACTCATAGTGTGTAGAACACATGTACAATAGAAGGAAGTCGAGCTGTGCGGCAGCAGGATGGAGACATGTGGATTACAAATCATAATGTCTTTCTGGTAACAGAGAATATTTATTATATTTCTCATGATGAATTAATCATCATAATTATTCTCAGATAATCAGTGAATCATCTTTTCTGCACATCCTCATTTTACAGCTGATCTTTTTAATGTCATTTGGAAAAATATAGAATCTGAATTTAGAACAACGTGTCTCTGAGGTAAGTTTTTAAATCTCTGCAATCACTTCACAGCACTTTGTGGTTACGTTGTTTCTCTTTGTGGTTATGTTGTGTCTCTTTGTGGTTATGCTGTGTCTCTGGGGTGGTTACGCTGTGTCTCTTTGTGGTTATGCTGTGTCTCTTTGTGGTTATGTTGTGTCTCTTTGTGGTTACGTTGTATCTCTGTGGTAACATTCTGTCTCTCTATAGTTACGTTGTGTCTCTTTGTGGTTACGTTGTGTCTCTTTGTGGTTATGTTGTGTCTCTTTGTGGTTACGTTGTATCTCTGTGGTAACATTCTGTCTCTCTATAGTTACGTTGTGTCACTTTGTGGTTACATTGTGTCTCTTTGTGGTTACGTTGTGTCTCTCTGTAGTTATGTTGTGTCTCTTTGTGGTTACGTTGTTTCTCTTTGTGGTTATGTTGTGTCTCTGTGGTAACATTCTATCTCTCTGTAGTTATGTTGTGTCTCTTTGTTGTGACGTTGTGTCTCTTTGTGGTGACGTTCTGTCTCTTTGTAGTTTTCATACTGATCTTTATCCAAGTTATTAAACTACAGATGAACCTGTTGGATCCAGATGTGTCTCAGCGTCACTAGAACCCAGCAGCTGTTCTCACCTGATGTTCCACAGACTCACAACCAGACAGAAATAAACCAACGTTCAGAAACTGGGACATTAAATCAACATTTAAACCATTTAAGAATTTTCAAAAGGTTTATTAGTTGTGCAATAATTTAGGTTTTCAGTATATTTAAAAAATATCATGTCTGTAACAAGCGAGTCAGACTCCAAATATACTGGTTCTTGTTACTTCTTCAGTCTATAACAAAATCAGCTGCTTTTAAATTCCTATTGCTCAAATATCTTCAGTTAAACACGGTTTCTTTCCCTTTAGCGCCTACTGCATGAAGACGATGCCTACACATCAGAATATATCATAGAATATAACAACATCAAATAAAATGACAGATTTGTTCTTCATCAAATTCTGCTCCTCAAAAACACCGTAGCTATTATCACAAAGTGAACAGTGAGACCAAGATCACCAGACTACAGCAGTGAGCACTCAACACACATGGAGGTCCCTCACATCTAGAGTGTGAAGCCTGGGATACAGCAGCTACCATCAGTAACAGCAGGCGTATGGCACAGAAGACTTAAGACAGCTTTTAGAAACATGTGTCCAGATGTGGAGACGACACCGTGGACACCTGGACGGAGACCGCTCGGAGCCAGAGACAGAAAATTAACTTTATCAAATAAAACAAAAAGGTTTGTTGATATAAAGAACAGAGCTGGAATGTGACAGGGAAAGTGGGACATTAAAACATGTCTTTGAAAACCTATAGATCAGATGATATTTGTATTAAAAGAATTGGCAGTGATTCCTAAGATGTTGTTATCAAACCCTAAAGATGCGGTAACGAAAATAACCATCAACTTTATAATAAATATCTATACATAAAAAATAATCAAATACAACTAAATATATAAACAAAGCAAATACACATCATCATCACACAAAGTACATCTTGTCTCTAATGTTTGTTCATATCGTCGAACCCATGCTGACGCTGATTTGTCAGTGAGTCGATTATCGGTTTGTTTCTCAATTTATCGGTCGGGCTCTAACTTCCAGTCGTTTGCTCGACAGCAGGAA
Source organism: Platichthys flesus (assembly GCF_949316205.1). Lineage (NCBI taxonomy): Eukaryota > Metazoa > Chordata > Actinopteri > Pleuronectiformes > Pleuronectidae > Platichthys > Platichthys flesus. The sequence continues at coordinate 2,161,764 of NC_084954.1, forward strand.
ATTTAGTCACCAGGAACAAAGTGGTGATCAAAAGGTTTCAGGAAGTGAAGTTTGTCTCGTCAGTGATTTTATTATCGAAACACGTGTCAGTGAAATCTCCTTTGTCTGCACAGAACATGAAAACAAGGTGCCGACTGGACTCTGGCTCCAAAGCCTGTGAGCTGGGGTCTTGGAATCTGTTAGTCTACCTCCTCTGTCTCCGGATCGGTCTACACACAAAGAGCTCGTCTACTTGGTTGGCTCCTCAGAGGCCGGACGCACTCACAGTGACGCTGGGTTTCACAGAGTCGGGTCAGTTGGAGTCCTGCATCTCCGCCGCGGCCGCCTCATCGTCCACGCTGGACTCGTCCTCACCTGGGGGAACATGGAGAAGACGGGTGGTGCATCAGATCTTCTAAATATCTATTGTCGTGATTGCAGTTTTTGTTTAGTTTGCTTGGTTTGTGCTTCTTGTAAAAAGTCTGTGTCATTGCGTCTGGAAACAGTTAAACTGGACGACCTGGATCTCTTGGATCCGGCGGTGAATCTAAACCAAGCGACCGGAGAAGACACACTTGTCCAGACCTCTGAGGCGTCCTCACCTCCAGCTGGCTCCTCCGGGCTCTGTCTCTCAGGTTTGGCGTCCGGGGAGCTCGGCTCGTCCGGCGGCCAGCGGAGCTCCCCGCTCTCCACCTCGGCTCCGTCCATCGGCTCCACCACGATGGAGGGAAGCCTCTTGGACAACTTGGGAAACCTTTCATGGGCGTCTGAGAAGATCTGGTGACAGCTTAGTTAAGGTCAACGTCTGGGTGAAAACCCATCGCACCACATGAGGAGGAACAACAATGCAGTAAAGATGGAATTAAAACCTCAGGCTGTTAATCTGAAGCAGATCAAAGGCTGATTTGTTCCTTTGATCTCCGTCACGTCAAATGTGATTCAACTTCAAAATAATGAAGTTCTGATATTATCTTAACGCGTTCTTGTCATCAATGCCACCTTAGAAACATGACATATTCATTTAGTTTGGTCCGTGGCTCATCAGCTTTTTCTTACCTATACCGCAGCCGGCCACCAGGGGGCAGATTCAGATGATTTGGCTTCACTGTTGTGGAGCTGTAGTGTCGTCCATCTCATATGAAGTCTAGTATCTTTGTTTGAATTACTATATTTTAATGGAACTTTTTCATATAATAAAGAAATGTCATTGAAACTGTATCATTAATAGATAAATAGGCAAATAAACATTTCTCAACGTAAAATTATATAACCATGTATCTTAAGATCTCTTACTAAAAACCAACCTCATCAGAGAGAAGCTGTAAGAACCCAACACGTGACTGAGGTCATACAACACGTGACCACGCTTCACGGTCGTACATGATAACTCACTCTCCGGTGTTTTGTCCACACACACACCTGGAAGGATACCGGGCCCTCGGCTCCTCCCCCGCTGAAGTCCTCGGCCCCCGGCTCCAGAGAGTTCATCACCTCGGTCATCCTGCAGGAAGACACACACTGAATCTTTTGGCCTATTTTCTCAATTTAAAACATCACAGAACTAAAACAAAGAATTATGTTTTTGTGTAATGTTGGCACCATTATCAAAATACTTTACAGCCCTGATGATTTGTGTGAATCCCTGATGTCCAAAAATGTTTTAAGTGGACGTCCTCAAACGTTTGCAAAGCCTTTGTCCTCATATTTTAAAACCTGTATTGCTTTGATCCATATTTACAGTTTGATCTGAATCTTCTTCAGAACACATTGGTTTTCAGAAACCAAAAAATGCCAAAACATTATGAAGAACATGATGTCACAAATCTTTCCTTTTATGATTCCTGTACTTTACGAAAGGGTCGATACCGAGAACCAGTGCTTGAGTTCACCTGTCGCATCTCGAAACCAACCTCCCTCCTCTTGTTGCTCTGGTTTTGTTCTCAACCGACTCCCGAGGGAAATATCTGTCTCTTCAGCTGCTGAAAGCTCAGATGATGTCTCACCCTCTTGAAGCGTAAAAGCCACTTCCTTAAAGACTTTGTGAATCTGTGGTGAAGCGACAGATTGACACGAGTCTCATTTGAACATTTTCTCTGGATACTTTTGCTTTTGTTAAAAACGTCATTACGGAGGAGCAGCGTTCCTCTCGGTGTTCCTCAGAGCAGCAGCATCGGTCCCAGCGGCCTCGTCCATTATTTGAAAACACAATCACAGTGAACACACAATCACAGTGAACACACAATCACGTTGCACTGATTGTAATATTGTAAAAAATCTGCCTTTTGCATGGGACAACTTTTCAGAAATGCCACTTTCCATACAATCAGGCAGTAGCTGTTTCCCTGGGGACGAGCGGTTGAGATTTCACGCCTGTGATTGTCGTGCACGCCGCCCGAGAGCTGATTTCAGTCTATTCATGTGTGGCTTTAAGCAGCAATTACCGACCGGCAGGCCGGGCGCCGTGTTGTTGTGAGACGTCTCTGTGAAACCTGGGATTGCTTCGGCCCAAAGAGACAATCAAGCCTTTATTCCTCATCACAGGCTGCATTGTTCCTCCAGAGGGAATCTGTGTCTCCAGAAACTCTGATCTCTGGCTTTTAAAAGAAGGAAAGACTCAGCGGCTCTGAAGCTGCAGAGGAGGCCGGCGTCTCCGCTCATGATTCCAGCCCCATCGTGTTTCTGAGAAGTGAAGTGAAGCGTAACACGGGGATTTAAATGACGTGAAGATTCAGTGTTTTCTCCTTCAGACGAATAACGATTCCTTATCTGAGCCGTTAGGTGTGAGGAGGCTTACCCATGTGTTAATGACTGAGTGTTTACAGGAAGACGCTTCACTCGTTTCTTAGCAGAAGAAGAAAGGAGGAATGAAACAGGTCACTTATCTCCCTCTACACATTGTGAGCAGTATCCACTAACGTACGTGACATTAAGAATGGAATGAAAAAGATTTGGCCTACGCAGTTTTCTCTTCAGATTTTCAGGTATTTGTATCTTGTCTAGTAGATGTTATTTGATTAAAGCAGTAAATCAGAACTTGAAATATATATTAAGTTGAAGTGAATCATTCTTTAGTTCAATTAGATTTCAGTTCTCTCATTTTATTCAGTTTTCAAAAATTCACTCAAATATCTGTGAGAAATATATTTAAGATTTGTTGGAATAAAAAAGATATAGTCTCGAAGCGTTTCAGACCATCTGCAGTAGTTTGCCTCGTGGTCCAATAGAGGGCGCTCACTAGCAGCTTGACCTTTAGCATGCCCTCTTGACCTATCAGAAAAATTAGTCAATAATAGTCCGTTGATTTGCGACAATCGCAACCCCGGAGTGTCCGAGAAGCAATGTGTGGAAGTTGTTTGGGTTCTGGACTGTCGACGGTAAACTAACGAATAAGAGATGAAGCAGTTTGTCGACTTGAGGTATGAAGAGAGATCGTGAAGCAATATGTCCACTAGAGGGCAGCGTTTCTGACAATAACAACCATGGCGAAGGGGGCATAAATGAGGCTTTACTCATTAACAACAGTATACGAGTGTGTATTTAAACGACTTGCGTGTAATGTCACATTTATTTCAAAAAGGAGATATCAGGCTCCCTAGCTAAATGTTCTATTATGTTCAGCAATGGAACAGAAACCTATTAATCTATAAAATCAGATCATAGACTGTAAATCAAGATGGACGACATGACACCTCCCAAAAGTGAAGCCAAACAACTTGATGTGGGTCGACTGGAGTAAAGATCCATGTGAACAGATATTAAAAAGTCTAAATATCCTTTAAATACATTTTTCTCTAAGATGGTTTCTGTCATTTTCAATACGTTCCAGTTTTCACGTTTCTGATAAGTTTGGTTTTATTTTGTTATTTGTTTGTTATTTTGTTATATCGTTATATAACAACTTTCATTATTTGATTTTAAAGATTAAATAAATATGAATTTAAATGATTAATTAAGAGATCTTTCACTTAACTGGCATGAATTCTAATATTCTTCGATAATTAACTGAATCGCTTTGATTGGATTAAACTAAATAATTGATTCATGGATCATTTTGCTTTTTTTTAATGAAGCAGACAAGAAAATAGAATTAAATACTAATCAGCTGCAGATCTAGAATCCAGAATAAAAGCCAAACTCCCTTAGAATCCCCCTGATGCACTGAAGAATCTGAATTACAGATGTGCGTTTGCAGCCAGATGCTCCGCCACCGTCTCCTCACTCTCTCACTGTCTCCTGTCGGGAGAGACGTGCATCTGATGTGACCTCAAAGATCAAAATTCCTCCTCTCTCTTCTCCGTCCATCATGAGATTCATCATGGTGGATTCGGTCCAGTTAAAGGGGAAGCTGATCCCAGACCTGGCATCCTCCGGCAACACCATTAGATCAGCTCCACTCCTCTAATTCCAATTTCTTCCAATTCCAAACCAGATTGAGTCTGATGAATTCCAGGAAGGATTCTGCTTCACTTCAAACACTTTCTCATTTTCTGCTCCACTTCCTCAAGCACAGGTTATGTGACTAAATAAGTATTTACAGCTCAAGGACATAAATAATCTGATCTGGGGCCGATAATGGAGAGAATTCTTCATTTCTCACCATGAAGCCGTGTGAATGTGATCCACTGCTCTGGTCCTGTTGACTTCAGTTTGATTCCTCGACCCAGATTCTCATCTCCTCTTCTACCATTTCACTTAATTGCACTTTGCTGATGATCTCACGGAACAGAAACTTATCCTCATGCATCTTAATGCATTTTAAATAAATGATGTGTTCAGTTTACCTGCAGGAACACAACACGTGGCTCCCTGCAGGTCTCAGACGGTATTAATAGATTTAAGTATAATAACCACAGCTTCTGCTCCACCTCCACCTCCACAGGCTGATTCCTGCAAACAATCCCACGCACCGAGCATCACAAGGTGAAACCGGCTGGAAGGATTCTCTTAAACCTCTGAGCCGCAGTTTTTAAAAATGAGATGAAATAATAATAAAAGGCAGAGTAAAGAAAGCAGATTCTGCTCCAGTGTTGGAAACAGAGGATGAAGGTTATGTCAGAGTGGTTAGGATGAAATGAAAGCTCTGTACCTGTCTGTGGGCTGATCCAGTGTCTCAGAGCAGGAGGGTCTCTGTCCTCCGCTGCTTCATCACACTGCTGCTGCCGCTGCTGAGGAGGTGGAGGAGGAGGAGGAGGAGGGTGCTGATGATGAGGAGGAGGAGGAGGAGGATAGTGATGAGGAGGAGGAGGAGGAGGAGGAGGAGGATGGTGCTGATGATGATGATGATGATGATGATGATGATGGTGCTGCTGTGGGCGACAGGCTGTGCTGATCCACCGGTGAAGTTGCATCCAAGTGTTCAGAGCATGCGCACTGGAGAGGGACCTGTGCTGCGTTCAAAGACTGTGGGAATCTTTGGGATTGTATGTGCTATCAAGGGAAGGTCACGTTTCTCTGCCAATTCGAACCCTAGTATAAGTTATAAAACAAAATAATTCATAAATTAACCTCAACCTTTGAATTTCTTTCTTTGACTGTTTCATGATGTTATCTTTGTAATGTATTGGAGATTCTAATTTCTAAGCTTTATATAATTAATTTCTATCTCATTTGTTTTCTTACAAGTTAAATGGTCTTTTCATCTGATGCAGGTTTCTCTACACCAAAGTTCTAAAAACAGGTCGACTGGACTTGGTTGAGTTTCTTGAAGATATTTGACTTCTGGTCCAAGAGGCTTCTTCACTGCGAGTCCCAGGTCTTTAACATGTAGGGTCGTTGAGGTTACCTGCAACAAACTGGCCTCCTGTTTGATAAACGCTGAATTCATACCTGGTGAGGGATAAAGAAATATTCCCATTCTCAGTCTGGTTGTCAGGAAACTCATGTCAGTGTCCGTTTAGTTTAATTACCCGATTAAAAAGCTATATCTCCTGGGTCGTGTAGAAATTAGAATTTACAAGTTGTCCCTGAAAGCAGCACCCAATCAGAAATCAGCCGATCAGCTGTTGATGGTTTAAAATTTGTGTGACGTCATTCGCCGAATTTGTCAGGTAACGTCTCCTGAAGATTAAAACGTATTTATTTATACTAAAACTTATTGGAAACTGGAACGTCAACGTTGTGACGTGAATGTAAAGTTAGTGACGAGTGGAACCCAGGATCTGGCGTCAAAGTACAATTGATCACCTGTACCTATGTCCAGTATTATAGACGTATACATTTACTATACTTAAATAGAGATTTGTACATTAAGCCAAATAATTCACATTTTGTATTTGTTTTATTCTCAGAACACAGTGATGGTTCACTCGTGAACTCTGTCTCCCTCTAGTGCAAATACATGTGTATGAATGCTCCCTGTGTCAGTGCTGTACATCAGATGATAACCTTATGTTGAATATATACTTTTAGTCATTTCTTAAATCAGGCATATCTGGTAAACCAAAATAATTTTAAGGCAAGGTTTGACAAATTTGATACACTAACATGTTTAAAAACAAACTTTACATCCACAAATCAATGGATCCGTAAAAAAACATTAATTAAACAGAAAAAAAGACTCACAAGCAAAAAAAAGAAGAAAATACAAACCCTGTCTGTCAACACATTGTCGATATTATAATCTTTATTTATTTATTTTGTATAACTCTGCTAACACATCAGGTTAAAGCCTTTTCGAATACAAACAGGAGCAGTAAACAAATAAACTCCAGAGGTCGTTGAAAGCTATTTACAAAGCCAGCTCAATATTTGATAATAAAAGAAAAAACAATATAATCATTTTATCGTAGCAAATTAGGTTCTAAGTAGCAAAGTATTAGTAAAAAATATATTTGCAGCTGCAGTACAAACATATACGTGTTTCAGCTTTGCATTGCTTTTGTTTCTTTACATTTTAGCTATTTAAGAATATCTTGGTGATACATGTACACATTTCTTTTTTTTTACATTTACTGCACTAGTGTATTTTTAGCTGTTTTCTGCTGCCGACTAACTTTACATTGAAATTATCGTAAAAATACGGTGGAATGTCGGTAACATTGATTTGATTTTTAAATTAAAAGAGCAGATTGTTCAACATCGGATTAATAAGAGCACAAGTAACTCCGATCGGAAATGTACGTTAAAAACTATGAAACCACAGAGATTAGGTTCTGATGAGCCAACGACAGCTGAGTTTAGTCAAATACCACAAAGCAAACATATCGGTGAAGCCGTGACCTCATGTGCAACCAGGTTCTTCAGTTACTCTGCTTATTAACAACGTGATCACATGAACGAATCTCTTCAGAGTCAGAAACATGCAGCCGGAGGACAGTTACACTTTAAAACGACCTTCTACACACGTGTTCCTCTCATGTGAACATCACCAGTGAAATCTCTCACCCACCAATCATCTTTACACATCACCTACAAGTTAGTTCACTTCTCGGCTCCGTCGAAGAACCTCATTTTGTCCGAGTGCACAGAGTCTCTCAGTCGCTGGATGGATGTGGCCGCGTCACTGGATGTTTCCTCTGAGGATTCGAACACACGTGTAATTTGTTTGGTTATGACGATTGTTTCCTTGCTCTCACTTCTTTCACTCGATGTTTCTCGAACAAAGTCGTCACCGAAGAGCGACCACTTCTCGAGTGAATCTTCGACCGCCCACGAAGCAGCTCCCTCACCCTGTGACTGGACGGGAGATCGGAGCTGAGCACGTCTTCCGAGCTTTGCCGTGATGGCGTCTAATAATCCCGGAGCCGGCCTGAACGTGTCTTCTGATGACGATGAAACTTCCGATGACAGGATGGTGATTTTCTCGGGCAGATGTGGCTCTAAGGAAATCACCTGGGTCCTCGTGGTTGAAGTAATGACGTTGCCGTGAATCTCCTCGAGGCTCAGAGCAGCGCTGGGATCAGAGTATTTGACAGTGACCTTGGTTGGGGAGGATATGGACGGGCCGACGAGCTCGCTGGTCATTGTGGAGCTGATGTCAGCAAAAGCGTCTGAGGACTGGACCGAGCAGGTGGGGCTCACTTCCTCATCCCCGGTTTCTGGGGTCGTTCCATTCTTGTGTTCGTCTTTTTCCGGCGTCTTGGCAGATTCCGATGGGGAGGACAGACCGAACTTTGGGAATTTAAACCACCCTGTCCTCTCGGGACTTTTGGGAGTGTCCTCCTTGACGTTTGTTTCCTTTTCCTTTGCATCCAACTGCTTTCCACTGGGCTTACTGGTCTCATGAGATTCCTTTGAGGCTTCGAGATTGTCTTCCACTTTGTCTGCTGGTGAAACATCAAATTCAACATCAATGTTCTTGAAGATTTCACCAATCGCTGTCAGAGTCAGGTTTGGGGATTTGGTCTGTTCTGCTGTTTCGGGCTGAACTTCTTGGCCGTCGTGGTCACCATGTTCCTCCTCAGGTTTGGGTTTTGAGAAACTCAGCTTCGGCATTTTGAAGGATGGTAGTTTGAATCTACTCGGAGATCCATGACCCGCACTGTCAGTCTCAGTCTTTGGTGTTTCAGAGTCAGTTTTAATTTCAACACCTGGAGCTTTAATCTCGACACGAACATCCTCCTCAAGTTTAGCTCCATCTATTTCAGCTTTGTCTGCGTCAGGTGCTTCTACCGTGACCTCATAGCTAGCACCTCCAAATTTCGGCATTTTCACTGTTGGCATTTTAAACTTTGATGGCGATCCTCCAGACTCAGTCTCCACATTAGCAGAAGATTCCTTGACTTCCACTCCAGGGAGTTTGACTTCTGCTTTAACGTTCTTCAGTGTCACATTGAGTTCAGGAGCTTTCATTTCAATTTCAGGTTGGATGACTCTTACTTCTCCTTCTGGAAGAGAAACGTCCACACGTTGAAGCTCAGCACTGACCTCAGGAATTGTTACACTTTTTGAAAAAGAAAATTTGGGTAATGAAAATTTAGATTTCTTCACGTTTCCATCGAGTTCTACAGCAGGTGGCTCTTCCACTGAAATAATCCCTGAAGGTTCTTTGACTTCAATGTGTGGAAGACAAACTTCTGCTTCCAGCTCCGGTGATGCAATATCAGCTTTTGGTGATTCAAGGTTGACATCAACTTCGGGGGCTTTACCACTCGTTCTTGAAAAAGAAAATTTGGGGAATGTCCAGCTTGGTCGTCTCGACTTGGCTTCCGTCTCGACTGAAGGTGCATCTGGCAGTGACATGGCTCCTTCAGGCTCTATGATCTCAGCACTGGGCAGAGTGACTTCGATTTTACCTTCTGGTAGAGTGACATCAGAGCGTTTCTTTGATAAGCTCAGATCTATTTCAGGCCCCTTTACCTTTGGCACTGTGATTCCAATATGTGGCATTTTAAACTTGCCTCCTTGTCCATCAATTTCTGCTTCACACTCAGATGGTTTCACATCTATTTTTGGACCTTCTGGGATTCCAACCTCAGCCTTGGGTTGTGTCACATCGACATCTTTCTTGGAGAAGCTTAAATCTATATCAGGTCCTTTTACTTTTGGCATTGAGATGCCAAACTTTGGCATTTTAAACTTGCTTTCCTGCCCGTCTAGTTTGACGTCACCTTCTGATGGCTTCAGATCCACATCAGATGTTGTAACTTCAACATTTCCTTCTAGATGAGAAACATCAGCTTCTGGAAGACTGACATCAACTTCATGATCTTTTGAACTTTGCTTTGAAAAGGAAAATTTGGGCATTGAAAACTTTGGCTTTTTCAATTTGGCATCAAGTTCTGCCCCTTCTACTGAAATGCTTGATTCTTTGTCTACATGTGGAAGATGAACCTCTGCTTTGACCTCTGGTAGTGAAACATCAACCTTTGGGGTAACAAGGTTGACCTCAGCCTCGGGGCTCTTAATGTTTGACTTTGAAAATGAAAATGTTGGTAATGTCCAGCTTGTCTTTTTCACCTTTGCATCACCCTCTGCCATATCAATTGATATCGAACCCTGAACCGGCTCTTTGATTTCAACATCAGGAAGTTTGACTTCAGCTTTAACTTCTGGTAATTTCAAATCCTCCCCGTCCACTTTAATGTCCACATCAGGTACCTCCACGCCGACCGGTGTCGTAGAAGCTCCAAATTTTGGTAATTTGAATGTTGGCATTTTAAACTTTGATGGTGATTCTTCAACATTACTTCCATGAACTTCAATTCCAGGAGCTTTAATTTCAATTTTGGCCGATGGTTCCTTCACCTCAGCATCAGGGAGCTGAACATCAGCTTTAGCTTCTGGTAAAGTCACATCTACACCGGTCTTTGATAAGCTTAAATCCATGTCAGGGCTTTTGACTTGAGGCACAGAAAAACTGAGACTTGGCAGTTTAAACTTACTTCCTTTTCCTTCGCGTTCAGGGGCTGTAGTTTTCAAATCTATCGATGGACCTTCAGTATCAATGCTTGGTGCTGCAATGTCAAATGCAACAACCTCTTTAGGAGTTTCAATGTCACCTCCACTGATCTTTACATCTTTGTCCATATCGGGTACTTCCATGCTGGAGCTTGGAGCGCCAATTCCGAATTTGGGTAATTTGAATGTTGGCATTTTAAATTTAGATGGCGATCCATCTGTGTCCTTTGTAACAACTTTGATCTCAGGAGGTTTGATTTGCACCTCAGCAGACGGTTGCTTCAGATCAATGTCAGGGAGTTTGACTTCAGCTTTGGCCTCTGGTATTTTCACGTCTACATCTTTATTTGATGAACTTAAATCCATTTCAGGCCCTGTCACCTTTGGCATCGAGATGCCAAACTTTGGCATTTTGAACTTGCTTCCTTGTCTGTCAATCTCTGCTTCCACTTCTGGTGCTTTTATATCCACTTCCCCTCCTTTCACTTCCACCTTTCCTTCCGGAAGTTCAACGTTCACATCCTGAACACTGACTTCAACTTCTGGGGCCTTCACACTTGGTTTTGAAAAGGAAAACCTGGGCATTGAGAACTTTGGCTTTTTTATTATTGCATCTACCTCAACCTCTGGCTGTTCGATCACAACACCACCCGACGGCTCTTTGACTTCCACCTCTGGCAGGGAGACCTTTCCTTTATCAACTTCTGTGTCTGGCACAGATATCCCAGCTCCATCAATCTTGATTTCGTGTTCTATATCAGGTACTTCAGCACTGACATTTGGAGTAGTAACTCCAAATTTGGGGAATTTAAATGTTGGGAGTTTAAACTTTGATGGTGATCCTTTCATGCTGCCCACCTGAACTTCAATCTCAGGAGCTTTCACCTCCACTTTTGCAGAAGGTTCCTTAAGTTCAACATCAGGGAGACTGACCTCTGCTTTGGCTTCTGGTAGTCTGACATCTACATCTTTCTTCGATAAGCTGAAATCAAGTTCTGGTCCTTTTACTTTTGGCATTGTGATCCCAAACTTTGGCATTTTTAATTTACTTCCATGTCCTTCAAGTTCAACTTGTGTGTCTAATGATTTCATCTCCAGTTCAGGTTTTTCAACCTCCATCTTTACATCTGGAATAGAAACTTCTGCTTTTCCAAACTTAACATCAATCTCTGGAGCTTCTGGGAGTTTAAACTCAGCCGTAGCCTCTGGTGAGTTTACATCTTTCTTTGAGAAGCTTAAGTCAACGTCAGGCCCTTTTACTTTCGGCAGAGAGATTCCAAACTTTGGCATTTTGAACTTGCCTCCTTGTCCTTCATATTCAACATCAGCCTGCACTGGTTTGATTTGCACTTCAGGCTTTTTAACTTCTACTTTCACTTCTGGTATCAACACTTCTGCTTTTCCAAGACTAACGTCAACTTTCGGGGCTTCTGGGAGTTTGACTGTTGATGTGATGTCTGTGTCTTTCTTTGATACGTTTAAATCTATATCAGGCACTTTGACTTTAGGTTTAGAGAAACTAAAAGTCGGCATTTTGAACCTTGAGGGTGATCCACTTGTATCCTTAGCTGCAACTTTGATTTCAGGAACTTTCACCTCCACTTTGGCAGAAGGTTCCTTTAATTCAACATCGGGGAGACTGACCTCTGCTTTGGCTTCTGGAAGTCTGACGTCTACATCTTTCTTTGATAAGCTGAAATCAATTTCTGGTCCTTTTACTTTTGGCATCGTGATTCCAAACTTTGGCATTTTGAACTTGCTTCCATGTCCGTCAAGTTCAACTTGTGTGTCTAAGGATTTCATCTCCAGTTCAGGTTTTTCAACCTCCATCTTTACATCTGGAATCGATACTTCTGCTTTTCCAAGCTTAACATCAATCTCTGGAGCTTCTGGGAGTTTAAGCTCAGCCGTAGCCTCTGGTGATTTGACATCCACATCTTTGGATAAGCTTAAATCAATTTTGGGCCCTTGCACTTTTGGCATGGATATTCCAAAACTTGGCATTTTGAACTTGCTTTCTTTTCCCTCACCTTCAGTTGCTGTCATCTTCACATCAAGAGATGGACCCTCAATATCAACCTTCTGTGCTGCAATATCAACTGTAGCTTTGTCTTTGTCCATATCAGGTACCTCCGCAGTGACGGTTGGGGTGCCAATTCCAAATTTAGGAAATTTGAATGTTGGCATTTTAAATTTTGATGGCGATCCGTCCACATGACCTTCGGTCTCAGAGGTTTTAATTTCCACTTTAGCAGAGGGGTCTTTGAGTTCAACATCAGGGAGGCTGACTTCTGCTTTGGCCTCGGGTAGTGTCACATTTACATCTTTCTTTGAGAAGCTTAAGTCAACGTCAGGCCCTTTTACTTTTGGCATTGAGATTCCAAACTTTGGCATTTTGAACTTGCCTCCTTGTCCTTCATATTCAACATCAGCCTGCATCGGTTTGATTTGCACTTCAGGCTTTTTAACTTCTACTTTCACTTCTGGTATCAACACTTCTGCTTTTCCAAGACTAACATCCACTTTGGGGGCTTCTGGGAGATTGACTGTTGATGTGATGTCCGTGTCTTTCTTTGATACGTTTAAATCTATATCAGGCACTTTGACTTTAGGTTTAGAGAAACTAAAAGTCGGCATTTTGAACCTTGAGGGTGATCCACTTGTATCCTTAGCTGCAACTTTGATTTCAGGAACTTTCACCTCCACTTTGGCAGAAGGTTCCTTTACTTCAACATCAGGGAGACTGACCTCTGCTTTGGCTTCTGGAAGTCTGACATCTACATCTTTCCTCGATAAGCTGAAATCAAGTTCTGGTCCTTTTACTTTTGGCATTGTGATTCCAAACTTTGGCATTTTCAACCTGCTTCCATGTCCGTCAAGTTCAACTTCTGTGTCTAATGATTTCATCTCCAGTTCAGGTTTTTCAACGTCCATCTTTACATCTGGAATTGAAACTTCTGCTTTTCCAAGCTTAACATCAATTTCTGGAGCTTCAGGGAGTTTAAACTCAGCCGTAGCCTCTGGTGATTTGACATCTTTCTTTGAGAAGCTTAAATCGATATCAGGCCCTTTCACTTTTGGCATTGAGATTCCAAACTTTGGCATTTTGAACTTGCCTCCTTGTCCTTCATATTCAACATCAGCCTGCAAAGGTTTGATTTGCACTTCAGGCTTTTTAACTTCTACTTTCACTTCTGGTATCAACACTTCTGCTTTTCCAAGACTAACGTCAACTTTCGGGGCTTCTGGGAGTTTGACTGTTGATGTGATGTCTGTGTCTTGCTTTGATACGTTTAAATCTATATCAGGCACTTTGACTTTAGGTTTAGAGAAACTAAAAGTTGGCATTTTGAACCTTGAAGGAGATCCACTCGTATCCTTTGCTGCAACTTTAATCTCAGGAGCTTTAATGTCTACTTTGGTAGAAGGTTCCTTTAGTTCAACATCAGGGAGACTGACCTCTGCTTTGGCTTCTGGTAGTCTGATGTCTACATCTTTCTTTGATAAGCTGAAATCAAGTTCTGGTCCTTTTACTTTTGGCATTGTGATTCCAAACTTTGGCATTTTGAACCTGCTTCCATGTCCGTCAAGTTCAACTTGTGTGTCTAAGGATTTCATCTCCAGTTCAGGTTTTTCAACGTCCATCTTTACATCTGGAATTGAAACTTCTGCTTTTCCAAGCTTAACATCAATTTCTGGAGCTTCTGGGAGTTTAAACTCAGCCGTAGCCTCTGGTGATTTGACATCTACATCTTTCTTTGAGAAGCTTAAATCAACGTCAGGCCCTTTTACTTTCGGCAGAGAGATTCCAAACTTTGGCATTTTGAACTTGCCTCCTTGTCCTTCATATTCAACATCAGCCTGCAAAGGTTTAATTTGCACTTCAGGCTTTTTAACTTCTACTTTCGCTTCTGGTATCAACACTTCTGCTTTTCCAAGACTAACGTCAACTTTCGGGGCTTCTGGGAGTTTGACTGTTGATGTGATGTCTGTGTCTTTCTTAGAAACGTTTAAATCTATATCAGGCACTTTGACTTTAGGTTTAGAGAAACTAAAAGTTGGCATTTTGAACCTTGAAGGTGATCCACTTGTATCTTTAGCTGCAACATTGATTTCAGGAGCTTTCACCTCCACTTTGGTAGAAGGTTCCTTTACTTCAACATCAGGGAGACTGACCTCTGCTTTGGCTTCTGGTAGTCTGACGTCTACATCTTTCTTCGATAAGCTGAAATCCAGTTCTGGTCCTTTTACTTTTGGCATTGTGATTCCAAACTTTGGCATTTTGAACCTGCTTCCATGTCCGTCAAGTTCAACTTCTGTGTCTAATGATTTCATCTCCAGTTCAGGTTTTTCAACCTCCATCTTTACATCTGGAATTGAAACTTCTGCTTTTCCAAGCTTAGCATCAATTTCTGGAGCTTCAGGGAGTTTAAACTCAGCCGTAGCCTCTGGTGATTTGACATCTTTCTTTGAGAAGCTTAAATCAACGTCAGGCCCTTTTACTTTCGGCAGAGAGATTCCAAACTTTGGCATTTTGAACTTGCCTCCTTGTCCTTCATATTCAACATCAGCCTGCAAAGGTTTGATTTGCACTTCAGGCTTTTTAACTTCTACTTTCACTTCTGGTATCAACACTTCTGCTTTTCCAAGACTAACGTCAACTTTCGGGGCTTCTGGGAGTTTGACTGTTGATGTGATGTCTGCGTCTTTCTTTGATACGTTTAAATCTATATCAGGCACTTTGACTTTAGGTTTAGAGAAACTAAAAGTTGGCATTTTGAACCTTGAGGGTGATCCACTTGTATCTTTAGTTGCAACATTGATTTCAGGAGATTTCACCTCCACTTTGGCAGAAGGTTCCTTTACTTCAACATCAGGGAGACTGACCTCTGCTTTGGCTTCTGGAAGTCTGACATCTACATCTTTCCTCGATAAGCTGAAATCAAGTTCTGGTCCTTTTACTTTTGGCATTGTGATTCCAAACTTTGGCATTTTGAACCTGCTTCCATGTCCGTCAAGTTCAACTTCTGTGTCTAAGGATTTCATCTCCAGTTCAGGTTTTTCAACCTCCATCTTTACATCTGGAATCGATACTTCTGCTTTTCCAAGCCTAAAATCAATTTCTGGAGCGACTGGGAGTTTAAACTCAGCTGTAGCCTCTGGTGATTTGACATCTTTCTTTGAGAAGCTTAAATCGATATCAGGCCCTTTTACTTTTGGCATTGAGATTCCAAACTTTGGCATTTTGAACTTGCTTCCATGTCCATCAAGTTCAACCTCAGTCTGAAGAGCTTTGATTTCCAGCTCAGGTTCTCCAACTTCCATCTTTTGCTCTGGAACAGAAACATCTACGCTTCCAAGAGTAACATCAGCTTTGTGTGCGTCTTTCTTTGAAAAGCTTAAATCGAATTCAGGACCTTTTACCTTTGGAAGATGTGGCATTTTCAATTTGCTTCCTTGTCCAGCCTGATCAGCTCCAGTTGTTTTCAGATCTATTGAAAGACCCTCAATGTCAATGCTGGGAGCTGATATGCTAATAGCAGACTCCTCTTCTGGGATTTTCAGGTCAGCTCTACCGAGTTTAACATCTTTATCGATATCATGTGCTTCTACCGAGATGTTTGGAGCTCCAATTCCAAATTTTGGTAGATTGAATGATGGCATCTTGAATTTTAATGCGGAACCTTCTGTACGTTTTGGTGTCACTTTTATCTCAGCTGTTTTAGCTTTCACTTCAGGGACTTTTACTTCAGCTTTGGCCTCTGGAAGTGTGACATCGTCATCTTTCTTTGATAGACCAAAATGAATCTCAGGTCCTTTTACTTGTGGCATTGTGATTCCTAGCTCTGGCATTTTAAACTTGCTTCCTTGTCCGTCAGGTTGACCGTCGATCTTCAGGGGTTTGACTTGCAATTCAGGGTTTGGTATCTCCATCTTTTGTGCTGAAACAGAAACATCTACATTTCCAAGACTGGCATCAATCTCAGGAACATCTGGAAGTTTCCCGTCAGCTTTAAATACTGGTAGTATGACATCTGCGTCTTTCTTTGAAAGGCTTAAGTCAAATTCAGGTCCTTTTATTTTTGGCATTTTGATTCCAAGCGTTGGCATCTTGAGCTTGCTTCCTTGTCCATCAAGATCAACCTCAGTCTTAAGAGGTTTGATTTCCACTTCAAGTTTATTGATTTCCACCTTTTGTTCTGGAATAGAAACATCTACAGTTCCAAGAGTGAAATCAACCCCTGGAGCTTCTGGGAGTTTGACCCCAGCTTTAGCTTTTGGTAGTTGGACATCTCCATCTTTCTTAGACAAACTCAAATCAAATTCAGGGCCTTTTATTTGGGGCATTTTGATTCCAAACTTTGGTATCTTGAACTTGCTTCCTTGTCCATCAAGTTCAACCTCCGTCTGCAGAGGTTTGATTTCCGATTCAGGTTTTCCAACTTGCACCTTTTGTTCTGGAATAGCAACATCTACTCTTCCAAGAGTGAGATTGACTTCAGGAGCTTCCGGGAGTTTTACAGCAGCTCTAGCTTCAGGGAGTTTGACTTCAATGTCTTTCTTGGATGAGCTAAGATCAAATTCAGGGCCTTTTATTTGGGGCAGTTTGATTCCAAACTTTGACATCTTGAACTTGCTTCCTTGTCCCTCAAGATCAACCTCAGTTTGCAGAGGTTTGATTTCCAGCTCAGGTTTTCCTATTTCCAACATTTGTTCTGGAATAGAAACATCTACGCTTCGAAGAGTGAGGTTCACCTCAGGAGCTTCTGGGAGTTTGACCCCAGCTTTAGCTTCAGGGAGTTTGACTTCAATGTCTTTCTTGGACGAGCTAAGATCAAATTCAGGGCCTTTTATTTGGGGCAGTTTGATTCCAAACTTTGGCATCTTGAATTTACTTCCTTGTCCATCAAATTCAACCTCAGTCTGAAGAGGTTTGATTTCCACCTCAGGTTTTCCAACTTCCACCTTTTGCTCCTGTATAGCAGCATCTACACTTCGGAGACTAACACTAACATTCGGTAGTTTATACTTGATCTCATCTCTTCTCTGAAGTACTTTTATCTCTGCTCCATCAATGCTTATATTCTTGTCCATCGTCTCTGCTCCAACTTCTTTGTCTTCACCTCTGACGTCTGCAGAGGAGATGTCCGCCCTTGGCCTTGTAGCATCAAGATGAACACCAAAGCCTCTAAGACTAATGCCACCGCCCCGTTCAGCTGGTGAACCACCTACTGAATCAATATAATCGATGCTATCGAGTTCCGGTTCTTTGCCGTCAGATATGACTCCTCCCATCTGCCCCTTGTCTTTCCTTGTTTCAGTTTGTGATGTTGTAACTTCTTGGAGCAATATCGTCCTTTCTCCTAAAATCCCTCCACCTTCTTGCCCCGAGATGATTTGTTTTGGTAATTTAAATCCAAACTCTTTCCTCACACTTTCTTTGCCTGGAATTACAATTTCCTCCCGTTGATGGATTTCACTTTGTTTTGTCGTGATGTTGAAGACCTTTTCTGTTTTTTTGTAATCTACCTTGGTCTGAATCAAAAGTTCCTCAGAGGTTAAATCAGCAGCTGCTAGGTCAAACTTAATAAGGTGCGCTTCATGTTTGGATCGTGTATCTGCGACTTTAGTCGGTGTTTTCACTGATATTCTTTGTGCGTTTGCATCTATCACAGTGATTTCTTCAGGGATTGGCATTCCAAACGTGTCAACCTGTGGCAGCTTAAATCCGGGCAATTTCGAAACTGCCTCCTTCACGCTGTCGACATCAATTGACATTTGTACATCTTCAGTTTGAATGTCTTCATAGCGTCCTGTTGAAATCACTTTAGGCTCTTTAATTCCTTTGGCCTTGGTCCTTAGAGACATGTCCTCCATACCTGGGATCTCAATGTCTTCACGTTTAGGAAGTTGTGTCCTGGAATGACTGCTTTTGGACAGTCGGTCGTAAGGATCATCTTTCAGTGCTGGACCCTCAACGATATGCTTTTCCACTTTAGTCGGGCATTCAGCATTTACACTCGTTGTTTGAATAGTTTCCTCAGTTGTTATGTCACCTAGGCCAATTTTAGGCAGTTTGAATGATGGACATGTCTTTGTTTCCTTTTTTTGTTTCGCTTCCTTGTCTTTCTTTGCTTGCTCTTCACCTTTCTGGTGAGATTTTCCAAAAAATGTGACATCGGAAATATCCAGTTCAACCTTTGGTACGCTCATTTCCAGCTTCGCCCTTGAGGCTTCGCTGCTGATCATCTGGGAGTTGGCATCGAGTGATGGCTGATCTCTCTGCAGGTCTGTGTGGGAATCTGACTTTTCCTTTACAGATTGATCTGCTATTTCAATACTTGCCCCCAGAGTCTTCAGCCTTTTCGGGGAGGCCTTTGCTTTTCCATCCTTCTTGTGTGATTTATCCTTCCCCAAAATTTTAACCTTCAACTCAGACTTTTCCTTCTTCTTTTTCTTCTCCGTTGGGGACTTGATGCCAGAGGAGCTTCCCTGATCGGCCAGAGCCACCGTTAGATCTGCTGTTTTCAAAGTGCTGTCTATACAGATGAGGTCCACCTTGTGTTGAGCAGTTTTGGGTTCAGTCAGATCCTTTTGGTCAAGTCGTAATTCTTCGGTTACGTAGACTTGAGGTGTATCTCCTGAGAGGCTGTCGAGGCATTCAGGCTCGAGCATCTCTGAGGCCGTCTGGTAAACATCGCTACTGGTCTGGCCGTTTGTTGGAGCGTCCGTGTCTTCAGAGGAACTTATTCGGCTTCTCTTTGTCAGGAGAGACAGCTTCATCTTGTGCCTCTTCTTGCCTTTGAGAGTATCCTGGGTCTTTATCGGTGACTCTGTGTCACTTGTTGTGGGACTGAGCTCCAGCTTCCTCTGCTCATCAGCCTCCGAGGAACTGTGAGACCTCGTGAAACGGGTCTTCCGCCCTTTTCCAAAGGAGGGAAACTTGGGCCAGGAAATACGAGCATCCCCACGCCTTTTGGTTTTTCCTTGTTCCCTCATCTCTGGAGCGCCAAGCTCTTCCTCCTGTTGGGCGACAGAAAAGTGAGATGTCAGAATCACCTAACTACCTGACACCAAGAGTCTGAGCAGACTGCTTTAATGTATTTACAGGGATGACGTCCGACTCCATGGCTGCCTCGGTCTCTGTGATGTCTGGTTTGCGTTTCAGGCAGAGCTCCACCCTGTAGGCCTGAGCGTGCTCCAGAATCTGAACGGCGTCCTCGTACGGCACGTCGTCAAAATACACCGTGGCGCTCAGAATCTGATCACCTGCGTAAATAAGAGAAAAAGATGTACAAAAGAGATTTGAGTGATTTAAATGGAATTAATTAGTTAAAATGAAGATAACAATATCTATATGTATGATTAGTCATTGGAATAAGGAGTTGTATACAACAAAATACCAAACAAGATTTGCAAGTACTACAAATTCTCCAATGAGCCCAATTGCAAGTTTCATTATTCCGACATTTCTCCATCTGATTTATTTATTGTTCGTTTTCATCGTGACAGGAAATTGTGGTTGACCTTCTTTCAGTTTCAGACTTTTCGAGGCCGGTGACTCGGGCACCATTCCCTTAATGAAGATCCCCTCTTTGCCGCCTCCTCTGTAAACGAGACCCTCTGCACTTCCATCTGTGGCGGTTTTCACGATCACCTCAGACTCGGGGCTGTGAGCTTCCTGCCAACACATCGGAATAGAGAGAATAATCACTTTACCTCTCGCTGTGCTCTTCCCTGCTGCAGCTCTTCAGCCTGGAGGGAATCACAAAAAGAAGAGGAGGAGGAGGAGGAGGAGGAAGAGGAGGAGGAGGGAATATCTCACCTTCAGTTTACTCATCTTTGGAGTCGAGCGCTTTTCAAACATGGAGCCAATCCCAGACTTTTTGCTTTTCTTTCCACCTCCGCTCTTGTGCCGTGGGTCATGCTCTGCTTCACACTGAGAAGAAGGCCGAAGGAAATCGTTCAAATCTGACTTCACGTTCAATGTTTTTTAAAAAGACTAATGATGCAGCCAGGTCGTGTGTAAACAGAGGACATGACAGATATTTCATCACCAGGCTGATCTACTGTTCAGACATTCAAACAAGGGAGGAGCCGAGTCGGAGGCTTTGATTGGATTAACCAACAGTAAACAAAACAGAGATCATATCTGACACTGATGATTGGACACGGTGATAAAACAGCCTGATAAGTTGACATTGATAATTTGTTATTACTTTGATCCTCACAAGAGGGACATGTGCTCTCGACTTTTTATTTAATCACCAATTAAATCTTTTGCAGTTTTTTCCTTGGCGGCTGCAATGTTGTGTTTTTAATGTTGCTCCTCCTGTTCTTTGTATTCAAGGCTACAAGCGCAATTTTAAATTGAGACACACACAAATCAGTCAAACAATAAAATAAAGTGTCAAGTGCACAAGAACAAATTATTTCATAACTTCATTTGTGAACGTGAAATGTACATTTTGGAGACAAGAGAAGCTCCAGATCACAATTAATAATCAACACCGTCACTCGAGTTACTGTTCATGCTTTGATTTATCATGTTACAAACTTAACACAACTGCAGTGAGAACACAAGTGATTTCAGCTCGATAAGCCCTGATCCTTTTGTTTATTTATGTAACACCACATCCAGGTTACACACGTGTCTGATTCACTGTCTTGGCTGGCTTCCTCCTGCCGGCTGCTTTGTTGTGTTTGAGTGACTCAGCGGTTTGTTTGTGCTCTTTACCTCTTTGTCGCCGTTTGTGTATTTTTCAGGAAACTCCTCGACGGGGGATGATCCCTGAGGCCGGGGTCTCTCTCCCTCGGTGAACTGAGACGCCTCGTCACATACCTGCGAGGACACCAGGTCGGTCAACACTAACACTCACGTGCTCTGTTCACCAACACACACACACACACTGCATCACCGCACACACGTGTTTTCATCTGCACAATCATCTTCATCATTAAAACGAGAATGAAGGTGTTGAGAAAACTGGATCTCAACACAATGAGATGACACCTTGTTGTGCCAGGTGTGTCACTGACTCTTCTACTGTTTGGCACACCGGTGGTTTCTGGTGAAGGCAACGCTGGAATGTTGTTGATATTATTGGTGAATATTATTGAGTTTGTTTATGACGTTGATGGTCACCAGAGGATGAATCCTAACAACTGAAGTTTCATTTGAGTTTGTTAAACCTTTGTTTCACTTACACGCTTTGTGTTAATATGTTGTTAATTACACCTTCACACTGGCAAATATAAGAGTGGCAAATTATAATAAGTCATGAAAAGGAAATCTTGGATAATAATTTGTTTCTTGGGGATGTAAGTAATTATATCAATTTTAATCCGGCTTGTGAGCTATGAACACCTCAATCAGGCAAAGCAATGTTTTATATTGTTAACACGTTGTTTCATAATGACGTCATGTGTCGATCTGAATAAGCTGTAGATCGTCTCTTGTTTCATTTCAAGATGTGTAATCGTCCGTCCTCATAGTGACATCACGATGACAACATTTCTACCATATGATCATAAATGATTTCATATGAGCTTCAGGTTTTTTTCTTTAGTCCTGTAGGATGCATGATGTCATTGTCTGACTCCATGACGCCACACGTGACATCGTATGATGGGAAGCAATCTTCTGATCAATATAAAATTCTATTTTATTTCTGAAGATAACTTTAACAATATTTTTGTTGACCTTTGACCAAATATCCCCAAAACTTTATCATCTGGAGAAACTCTTCTGCATAATATTTTCTCAAAGTTTGTTGAAAATCTGTTTATGTGTTTTTCAGTTATTTTGTACACATACACACACAAAAGTGAAAACAGTATCCTGCTTCTCGCTATGTTGGTGCACAGAGAAATAATAATTATTATAAATCAGCTAAAACTTTTTAAGCTTCTAAATATGTCATCACATTCAGACTGAGCCGACCAATGATTAAAGTAACAGAATCATCACAGGGACTTTTCCCTTTCTCTCAGCGACAAATGAAGAATTAAAAACTGAAGAATTAAAAAGGGAATCCTTTCTGTTCCAGTCAGCATCACTCACCGAGTCGTCCTCTGTCCCGGGCTCCGGTGCTCTCAGCCTCCGACCAGCTGTTCACAAACACAGAAAAGAGACAAAACTTAAATACACACGTTTACATCTGACTTGACAATGACACATTAGCAAATAACAAAACAAGAAAACAAGTAAAAATCAACACTATACTGTATATTACATACACACACACAACTGAAGGGAAAGATGCAGGAGGTAATATCATAGAGCAGCTGAACAACGTCCACTTAATGTAACTTTAAATAAATAATCAAATAAAAATTATCAATCTCATGTTTTATAAAAGCTTCAAATCAAAAGCATCCAACCAGAATAAGTTTATCTTTATTAGATTGTGTTGAATGACATTGAGAGAAGTCGGTTGTGTGTCTGTGTGTGTTTTCTGAGCAGTAAACTGAGACTCCAGGTTCTGAAGCAGCTCAGAGTCACTAGAGACGATGATGAGACTATTCAGAGTTCTTCCCGGCAGCACGGCCTCGGGGGGGGGGGGGGGAGTGCTCCTCGGTATCGACCCGGAGAGAAAAGACTCTGCAGCCGCTTGAAGGGAAAGTCTGACTCCACGTGAATCTGGTTGTAGTCACATTAGTGCTGCTGCTCGATATGATTCCATTTTAAATGAGCCCTTTGGATTCAGGAGGATTACTGAGAGGTCGACTGTCTCAGGATTTCCACCCAGGGGAGTCGTTAACTGGCTTTTCAGCAAAATCTGGGATTAAAACAATTCTAGAGATCATACATTTCAGAGCTAAAAATAAAACTGAACTAAAAGCATCTTTATCTTTATATTCAAAATGTTTCCATAGCAGGTATAAGGATTGAGTCTCTTTTGTGAGTCAGCTGATGAGTGTAAGAGCAAGATTACTGAAAATTAATAAATTCAAATCAATAAATGTGATTACCATTAAGTTTAATGTTTGTTTTCATTTATTAATATTCGAGGGGGAGACTTTTATCTGTAATGGAGTGAGGAATTAAATTAGTGCCTGAAGCAGCAAGGAAAAAAGTATATGAAAACATAACATGAATCTTTGTTCTCAAGATGAATCCTCATCCTGTCAATAATAATAAGATTAGTAATAATAATAATTTATAAAACACGATTACAAGGTAATTTACATATAAATGAAGAATTGACAGCAAAGAAAATAGGAAACAAGCAATTTGAAAATTAAAAATAAAAAATAAGAGCAAAAATGTTCCAGTTGAGAGAGTGAAATAAAATAAAACATAAAATTATTAGATTAGTCATCAGATCAGAGGCTGGATAAAAATGTTGTATAATAAACACGTTAAAACCTTTTTTTAAAAAGCTCTAAAGTTGAGCTAAGTTGTACATTTTGTGAATATTTCACATTACACTTGTTTTGTCACAAACAGCAGTGTCATGTGACTACTTTGAGCAAATCGTGTCTGAGTGAAACCTTGTGATAGAAGTTAAATCAGCTCCAGAGGAAGAAGAAGGTCAGTTTCAAAACCGGGTGAAGGTTTGAAACCCCGGGTCAGTGAATTTAAAGAATTGTTGCTCCTCCGAAGTTATTTTACTTCGGCACCTTTTTGTTTTCTCAGCACAAGCAGTGACCCCCCCCCCCCCCCCCCCCGCCCCACTGCAGCACAGTAATGTGGGTCATGTGCAGAGTGCTCACAGCCTGTTGATTAGTTAAAGTAAGAAGAACTTCTGGTTCAGGGCGTGTCGCTGCCTCAAGGTTCTTCATCCAACATGCCAATCACACGCTTACTTCAGAACAAACACTAAACTCAACCTGTCGTCATAGGTTCACACTCGTCCGTCTCATATCAGACGGAACAGAATCATTTACACTGTGAGTGAAGCCACCACAGTGTGGACGTCGAACAGAAGAATGAAGACTAAGCAGCAGCCCACACTCTTCACCTCATCATCATCATCATCCTCTTTCACACCTGCCGAACAGAGACGGCTGTTCCAGGGCCCGCTCACCTACCTGCTGCTGCTGTGTGTTCAGCTGGAGGTGTGAACCACTCGACGTCCTCCAGGCTGCTCTCGAACCTTCCTGCTGCCACTGACTGAAGTGATTTGAGTCTGGTGCAGGGAGGAGGAGGAACTGGGGCAGTCACACCTTAACTAAACTTCACTCCCAAATTAAAAGAGTCCTCATAGGGACTGAACTCTTTCCACCACCTACCTCTGAAGAACACATCCCATTAGATCTGCTCAACTGTTTAATTCATTCTGTAAATTAATTAACTTTCAAGATGATTTGAAACAAGTTTTATGTCAAACAATGACAAATTCAACCGCTTTAATCACAAATTCCCTTAAATTTAAGTTTAAATGAATGTTACATGGATTGCAAAACTTCCAATTCTTCATTTAAAATCTTCTCCAGGACTCAAAGCCTAACTGGGCCTCAGATTCAATCCAGCTCCATAACTTTAGGTCCCGGAATTATTCTCTGTGAAATTATTCAAAATGCCAAAAACCTGCCTGGCAGAAAATACATGAGAAAGAAAAGTAAGATATGAAACAGAGAGACTGAGAAACAGTTTCATCTCTTCACATTCAACGATAAAAATGTTTTACTGTCCACCAGCTGATCACCGACACTGTGGACCCTCCCTGTCGGCTGCCTGTGCTAAAGGTCCTAAACCTCCTCCATGTTAGCAGATGGGACGTGCACTAAACAAAAGTGTGAGACGCCTGGTTCATTCACTGTGTTTGAGTTGTGTAGTGAAGTTCAGGGACTTAATCCGGACGTAAGATGATTGATTAAGTGAAGCTGCTGAGTCATGTGTCCTGAGCCACGTCTCCTCACAGCAGCAGCAGCAGCAGAACGTCATGTCCGTGTTTGCAGGAGGATCATTGAGACCCAGGCTCTGGACCATGATGCATGTCTCGTGTTATTTACCACGTTGCTCAGGCGGATGTCCAGCGGTCCTGCCCCGACTGCAGCCGTCACTCACACCAACCTCCTTTCTCAAATATTTGTCATGTGGGCGCTGCAGAGGCCTTGATAACAACTCTCCCTGCCGACTGAAACTGTCAAAATAAAATCACTTGTGGGGCTGTTTACCTGTTTGATATCGTTTATTGTCATAAAGCTGCTGCCTCCTGTTTAAATCTGACTTTGGAGGAAGTGCTCTGCAGGTAAACAAGCTCACGCTGCAGATGCTTGAATCTAATGTGGTGCATGATTCATATTTGGGTGCAACTGCAGCCCTGGATGAGGGTGTGGCTCTTCCCTCAGGGCGTCAGCTGCAGTGCTGAGGTTTCTAACCTGCTCTGATGCAAACACCTAAACTCCTCCATACTTACAACGGGTTGTGACAGAAAACCTAATGTGACTGGAAACGTCTCGTTCACTTGACTCTGCAGCAGACGCAGCTTTTTATCGGCCGAGATGAAACGTGACTCTCAGGTGGAATCATGATTTGTTGCAGTTGAGACGCTGCCTCTGTTCTTTGTCAGTGATGTGATGACACGTTGACCTTCTGGGCGTTGACGCGTAAACAGCCTTGAACAACATGCATCTTCTTGATCACCGGCAAAACGAGAGCTTGTGACGTCGAACGAGACGCAACAGGGAGCAGAAATAGAAACTCATTTCCTGACAATGGGAAAGGAGCCTTTTTAAGGGTGTTTGCCCACATTTAAAAAACCTGCGTATATCTGCTGATTTAGGTTTTAAAAGAGGAAAGATACTGTAGCTGCTTCTAATTTATAGATAGAAGAAGAATTAGAATATCAATTTCCACAAATCCGTCTGCTTGCCGAACAAATATATGTTACATCCTGTTAGAGGCCAAAGGAAGTGCACGGTTGAGTTCGGTGAATTTTTGACTCACGTGACACATTCAATGGTAACAAACTGTGAACAGTGAGTGAAGCTGTCAATCAGGACAGCAGCGTGTTCACGACCACCACGACTGATTCTCGGGTTCAGGGTTCTGAGTCCTGCAGCCGTGGATCATTCACTGCAGGTCACTTTAACAGTGTGAGACAGAGAAGCTGCTCATCACAACCAGGTTGAGAAGCAGCAGTTGACTCAAGTGGAAAATCTTACAAAAGTAAAAACAGGAATCCTCGAAATAAAATTCATCATGTGGATTTCCTCGTGACTGAGAATAATTAACCTGTCCTCAGCTCGTCTCTTACGTAACCGCTTTCTGCCCCAGTTTGTTTTTCCTGTGTAAAAGCACCTGGAAGGTTCACTTACCCCCCCCCCCCCCCCCCTCCCCTCCACTAAGTTAATATAAAGTAATACAGCTCATTATTCCTCCTCTTGGATTTAGATTCTGCTCCACAGACACAGACACAAGCTCCTTTCACCGAAGGTCGTGTGTTTGGATCCGAACTTATAATAAGATTTAAGAGAAGGGAAGCAGAGTTATATGGACATGAGACTGAGAGGGCGCATGCTTTTAATCTGTTAATCTGAGTTCCATTGCAGCTCTGGAACTCGGATGTTAATCTGCCCTCGACGAGGAGTTACAGTTTTATGTCAGGTCTGAAACACACACACACATGCCCGGGTGGAGCTGTGCTGCTGTTTGTTCTGCTTCAGGTGACTCATGTGCGGTCATGTTGTTGAGCTTATGAATTTTTCTATTGAGAGGAAGTTGTAAAAATTGTAAAAGTTGTAAAATCGATCTAGCTACAGCCACGTGATGGTCCTGGAAAACCAGTTAGCTCGATGTTCTCCTCGTCTGATGTCCTGAAGATGTTTCTGAGGCCATTTTGTTTTTTTGAAGCCAAAAGTAATTTGCAAGGAGAAGGGGGTGGAGCCAGACCCCCCCCCCCCCCATGCATCTAGTGCATTATGGTCTATTTGACTCTGAATGACGATAAGTCATTAAATGAACATGCAAGCTTGAAACTAAACATTGAGAAATAAACTCTTTATAAAGTGAGAAGTAGAGTCGTTGACTTCTATAGCAACTACCAGTGGGGTCGCCCTCTGCTGGTCAATCATAATAATGCAGGTTTCCGGCACCTCTGTATTGGCTTCACTTTCTACGTCCACATTTCACATGTAGATTCAGTCAGTGTTAACAAGACGTCCTTCATGGGACGGATAAGGACAATCTCACTTTATATTTAAAATGATTGGTTGTTGGATCAAGATCCCAGAACCACCGCTTGTCATAAAATATAAAGTAAAGTTGGTTCAGTTCTGTAGTGAGTGACAGCTGCCGCGCTCAAAAACTGTTGAAGTGGCGTAATATCGATTGAAGCCGGTCCGACTGGCGGCTGATGGTTGGTAATGGATCAGGATCGTCTGCTTCTGAGGCTCCACTGTCGAGTAGAAGGACCCCCCCCCCCCCCCCGTCTGTCTGTCTCACTTCCTGGCAGTAGGCTAACCTCTCTCTCTCTCTCTCGCTCTCTCTCTCTCTCTTCCTCTGACCTTGAGCCTCTTGGATCCGAACCCTCCTCCAGACGTCTTCAGGCAGATTTCATTCAGAGCACCAGCAGAGGTAACGATCCATTAGTTTCTCTAATTGAATAATTTACCACACTAGAGGTCGACGCCCCCTTTTACAGTAAACACCAACCTGTGCTTTTAATGTGTGTCCACGATACAACACGTAACACTGTGAAATCCACACGTTGTAGATTCTAGAACCGTTTTCACCTGATCCTAAACTTTAAATGATCTGACGTCCATCCAGAGACAAACAACTTTTCATGTTCACATTCAGGGAGAACATGCAAACTCCACACAGACAGGGGAATCGAACCAGTAACCTCTTTTCACCACCGTGCCGCCGACCACACCTGCTTTGTTAAACCCAGAGAAAATCGTAAAAAGCATCGAGGATAATTTATCTACATGAAGTCGTTCAAGCAAACACACAAATAAATGGCAGAATATTTGTTAGACATTTGTGTTTATCTGCAAAATCAACCTTCATCATTCATCTTTTATCTTTCCTGGTCACAACAGGACCAACACACAGAAACAAACACACACACACTTGTAGCAAACACACAAATAAAATACACAAACTGTGTTGAAACCAGTGTCGTCTGCGACGCATCACAGAATCAGGCGTTTGATTTACAGAAGGAAAACATCCATCTTCTTCCCGCATCGTTTTCTGATTTCATGCAATTTGCTCTGTCCTGATGGGAATTGGTTTCGCACGGCTTATTTACATGCATGTTAACAACAAGACTCCATTAAACCCTGGATTTATGACTGTGACATGTTTATAAAGAGGTTTAAATGGTTTCATGATCCTCAACTTTAAGAGATACAAGGTTTGGTCAGCTGTAGAATCTCTCCTGCTTGTATTTGAAACTTGCCGCTGTAACAATCACATTGGGAATAGTTGTGTTCCCACATTTCAGTGGCTTTATCTCATCTTCACCCCCAGTGACTTATCCTCTACCACTATTTTTACAATCCCGATTCCTGCCCTGCTCTCCTCTTTCTCCCTTTCAGCCTCTGCTTCCAACGCACAGCGGGAGGAGCAGCGCCGCTCGACATCCCAGACGATGATCACATCCTCAAACACTCCCCAGCGCTCTGCAGACACACCCAGCGCTCACTGCAGGTCAGACACACAACTCAGCATCAGCACCAGGCGCCGCACACCCGCTCACTGCCTCTCTTCATCACACACACACACACAGACACACACACAGATGCGATCTCTCCTCACTGCACTGCCGAACCCTTCTGCTGAATCAGGGAATTGCTCGGGTGAAGCAGCACAGACACAGTCACAGACAGACAGAGAGAGAGAGAGAGAGAGAGGAGGAAAACACAGAGAGAGCAAATAGAGCGATGCCCACCCGTCCCGGAGGAGGCGGCGTGCCAGTTGGGGAAGGCCAGGTGGAAACAGTCGCACATGATGGCAGCGGAGTCAAGGTCCTGGACCAGGCGGGCAGGGGAGAGGTAGGGAGGGCCGGTGGTGATGGAGGAGGTGATGGAAGCCGGTGATGCTGCTGCTCCTCCCGAGACGTCCTGGATCCCCCTGTGTGTTCAGGTCCCCGCGGAGCGAGGGATGAGTTTCAGAGCCAGAGAAGAGAGTGAGAGCTGCTGCTGCACTGTCCACCGAGTGAAGGAAACTCCCTCGCCTGCCCTGTAAACACCGACCTCCAGCACTGCACACTAACTTAATCATGGGAGGAGCTGCCCCCCCCCCCCACCCCATCAACTCACACAGACACATCCCCTCAGTCCTCCTCCTCCTCCTGCTCCTCTTCCTCCTCCTCCTCCTCCTCCTCCTCCTCTCTCTCTCTGTTCGGCCTCATTGATCGGCCTAATCGGACAAGGACAATCACCATGTCAGCTTCTGGCTCCACCAGTGGTGGTAGGGCGGGGGGGTGGGGGGGAGAGCTGGAAATACTTTAACGACATGGAACCATAACTCAATTTGACGCTGTGTACACTTACACCCCCCCACCCCTCGTTGTGGACAGGGAAACAAGATGATGGAGATTCCTGCTGGGAATGCGTGAGAGGGAAATCAGTACAGACACAGCCTGTCTGTCGTCCTGGCCTCGGAGGCTGAGTGAGAACAAAACAGAAACATTACAGAGAATAAATCAATAAATCAATAAATCGCTTAGTTGATGGACAAACAAATCTACTTTGATAATCGATTTGTTTGTTAGTTTGTGTTCCTTCATCTCCTGAAAAGATGATTCAAGGATTTAAGATAAGATCCGATTAGACAGGATGATCCTTCACGATCCACAGGGTTTACATTTACCACGTTACAGCAGAAAAAAATGAATAAATAAGTAGAAATACAACATAAACATAATGAGATATAGAAATAGAAATGTGAACATAGAGCAGCAATATTATGTTTATAAACATCACATTTAATTAACTTTAATATGAAGTGAACAGGATTGCACATAGAAATATATAGAATTAGCACAAGTTACATATTGACAGTTATTTTGAAACTAAATGTCAACATTAACATATTGAAATGTGTTGCTTCTTTCTGCTCTATTTCTATTAAATGGAGCATTTGGGTGTTTTGAGCAGTTGATTGGACAAAAGAAGACATTTGAATTGTGATGTCAGTTTCTTTTTGTGCCATTTTTGGGACCAAACGATTAAAACAATGAGTATAAACCGAACACTGACAGAAGAAATGCAGGAGTTGATTCCTGTCCTAGTTTTTATAATGATGCTACATTCATTTCTCTCGTTTCTTCCTCCTGATAGAAGTTCTGAGCTGTTTGCTCACATCCCCCCTGTCAGCATCAGGGTTTATGAGAACATCTATTAGGACTCTTTACCTGCCCACTGGGAAACGTCCCACAAATCTCCACAGCTCCTCGCTGCCCCCCCCCCCCCCGCTCCTCTGGGTGTGTGATCGTCAGGGCTAAGTGAGGTGAAGCTAGCGCTGCATTAGCCTCGTTGGACCCGGATCAATACCACAGAGAAACAGCCAAGGCAGCACTGTGGCGACAGGAAGCTTGTGTATCGGATAACTTTTATATATTTTTTTTTACAAGTGTTTATAAAAACCACTGAAAGGCAAGAATAGAACAAGTATAAAAACACGAGTTCCGCAGTATCAGCGCAGAGTTTCATATCCAGGCCGGGCGTGTCCACACGGCGAGGATCTGATGTCATCAGGTATCAGAACAGATATTTTTAGGCCCCAGTCTCAAGCTGTGCTCAGCTGGTGTGGGTTACATCCCAGTGAAGCAGCAACTCAATCCAATAAAACAGAACATGTGCAATTATTCAAATGATTGGGGAATAAATACCACAAAATTATCCCATCATGCATCAGGATCACATTTTGGTTGAGAACTGATTTGAGAGCTCAGTTTCGAATAACTTCCAGACAAATGAGATAATCTCTCCTCATGTCTCTATTCTCCTTCTTGGCCACGAGTCGCCCAAAGTGACACAGCATTTAGTGTTGGCCTCAGTTCAGGAAAAAGAAACCTAAATCAATTTCTGACCGGAGAGAGAGAGAGAGAGAGAGAGAGAGAGAGAGAGAGAGAGAGAGAGAGAGAGAGAGAGAGGTCCACCACGAACCGAACAGCTTCATCTTTCTCTGTCACTTGTGGTAAAAACTGCATCAAAGCTATTTGTTCATTTTCTCATCGTCATTGTCTCACTTTACTTTTGTGTAGCGTTCATCAGAGAACATGTAACCTGAGATGCAAAAGACACAAGTCCAGGGAACAATGTCCCCCAACAACTGATTGTGTTGTTCTGAGGTTTGTCTCTTATCCTCCGGTCACATCGGACCTCTGAACACATTATTCAACAATGTTAAAGAAAAAATCCTGGATTTCTTGACCATGAACGGCTGGACTATTTCTGTCATGTGGAGTAATTCTGTGAAATCGAACTGTCTGAGTCAGTGTGTGTTCGTGTGTGGGTGTGTGTTTGTGTGTGTCGTTACATAGAGATCTGTCCCGTAGCCGTCTGAATGCAAACTCTTGCAGAATGAACACGACCACGATTCCCACACTTTCCTCCCAGTACAAATGTGAAACTCCATCCCAGCAGCTTTTAGCATAGTTGAATTTTTATTAGAAGGTTATGTTTTGTCTTTCTGTTATTCAGCAGGATTACACAAACAACTACACAACAGATTGTTAGGATTCCACAGTGGTTCTGGAAGGAATCCATTACAGTTTGGGTTCGGATCCGGATTAACAGGCCGATCCAGGAGGTTAGTTTCACTTTCTCTGCAGCGTTTCCCTCAGAGTTCATTCTTTTTATTTCATTAATGGAAAACACTGATTTGACTCAGTGATACAGGACATGAGCAAAGAATCAATACTAAATCAAATGAAGGCGACTGATCCGGTGAGTTTGTGCAAGTTGGTGCAAATTCAGTTAAAAATCTGGATCAAATTCTTTTAAATCTGGTTTCTTAATGGGACTGTTGGGTTTTGGTGTTTGTCAGTGCGTTACAAACACAAAACAAACACAAAAGAAAGACTGAACGTAGTGTAATTATTGTGTGTTCATCATGAGACTCTTCAGGTCATTTCATCCAATAAAACAAAAGACTGAAAACATCTGTGCATCTGTGACAGCTTCCTTTCTTTAGTATTTAAAATAGTTAATAAACTAGAGCAATAAAAATCAACTTTCCTCTTGTGGATGTGCAGCTGAATCAGAGCGAGAGGAGACAACAGGGTCCGTCTCGGTTCTAACGGTTTCAAAGAGTTCATTCCTTGTGTCTAAAACGGTTCTGAAGGATTTGTTGCAGTTACGCTGATGTGAGAGATGAAGGTGCACGACTTCAGTTCCCAGAGAATTCACCTGACGAGCTGTGAACAGAAAGCCTGACGATTCCCAAGAGCCAGAGTCACATGGTGCCTCATAGTGTGTGCACACAAACACACACAAACACACACAAACACACACACACACACACACACACAACACAGACTGGAAGATTTTATTCCAGATCTTCATACTTGAGGTTCCAGGGGGACAGTGTGTGAATAGATCCAGAGCCGTGTTCTCTGTCGGAGTCGAGTGTGATGAAGAAAAACACCTCATGTTCATCAGTGGAGAACAAACACACAAACATCTCCGTTCGTTACAATAATTATTAATAACAAGAAACTTTATTTACATTTAAAAGCACGACACAAGATAAAAGGAGACCAATGAGAATAAAAGTTAAAGATCAGTAAAGAGTTAAAGGTTAAAGGTTTTTGATTTGATTTGACAGTTCACTTTAAGATTTGACAGGAAATGAGAACAGAGCGTTAACTGGGATGACTGGGTGTTCTGGTTCTGGTCCTCGGCGACGCCCTCGTGATTCCATCAGTTTCACCTTCTGCATGTTTCTATGTGTGACTCCGCCCGTCGAGCACTGAGGGAAAAGAGGAACAACCGGATAATGTGACTAAAACAAACATGTTGAGACTTTCGATTAATTCTTTTATTTCGTCTTTGACATGCGAGACATTATTTTGCAGCACAAAGTTGTGTTAAAGGACAAAGTTCCTGTTTGTTAGTGTGTTTATTGAAAAGTGTTTGAAAAGAAGAAGCACAAACGGCTTGAAATCCTGATTTTCTCTTTCTTTATCTTCGCCCTCGTAATAACTGGAGATGTGTTCACGTCCTAACTTTAAGGTTTTGTCGACTTCACCGAAGCGAATTAGTTGTGTTAAACATTCCAGTAGTAGTGAGTTGTGTAACAGCGAACGTGGACGTCACGCTTTCTTCTCGGCAGCGTCAGACTTCTGTCTTCATGCATCGAGCATCATTTCATTCTCCATGGAAGCTGGACAGAAGAGGACGTGTTCAGGAGACTGCAGAGACATTCTGTCCCTCACAACATCTGAGCTGCACTGACCTAGACTCACACTACCAGGGTCTGAATGTGTGAGATTGTGTTGCTTTGTGTGTCTCTTGTTCTGTGATGATGCTGCAGAGATACTAATAAATGTCCCTTTTTAGTGTTTGTGTGCTGGACGTCGTGTGCAGAGCTGAATGTGGTTAGGTTCAGGATAAGGTCCAGATTAAGATGTGGTTAAGTTAAGGTTAAGGCTTAAGTTAAGGTTGAATTCAGGTTGGGTTTGGCTAATAGTCAAGTAGGGTTCGATTCCCATCATTCCAGTGGCAGCTCGATTAATTGTGTTGTTGTAGACCTGCAGGTGTGTAACTACAATCAGTGATGAAGGTGATTACAGTTTTCAAATCTGCTGCTCATCATGTGACGACCACACCAACGACCTCTAATGACCTCTGCAGCTTTAATTATAATTCATTTGAGAGAAGATTCGATTCCACCGCCCGCCGCTCGGCCACAGTGTCGCTCTTGTTCCTGGACTTTAATTCGTTTTCAGACAAGAAAAATCCTGCAACGCTTCGACTCATTTATTTATAAAACAACTGAAAGGTGGAAAACAACCCTGAGCTGAAATATTATTAATAAAATAATGAAATTCACTATCAATAGTTTTGACATATGAACGAGTTTCCTGCTTTTCTCACGCCATCATGTGTTCAGATTAATGTTTGATTTTGAATTCAGTTGATTTTGAAATGAACCAGAGAAGAACCTGTTTCTGTTTAGTACCGATTATTAGGTTATGTTTTGATCCTGTTTATTAGTCAGCAGGATAACTCAAAAATGACTCGACAGATTTCCTTTAAACTTCGATGGCGGAGTGGAGCACGACCCAAGAAGGACGAGATCAGAGTTTGGGAGTTTTCACTTCTTCAACATGGTCGACGAGGGCGAATTGAACCGAGCGGATTCCACAATATCTCCGATATTTTCTCACCAGACTGGGTTTTACTATAATATCTGACAACACATGATCTTCAGTGTTGATTCCAAAGTCCAAATAAGTTAAGATCTTGGTGCAGAAATACTCATGTGGTTTAGTTTGGTGTTGGTTTGTTGTTTAGGATGTTTGGTTTGTTTGTTTTGCCAAAATAGCAAGTTTGGTCTAAATGTTTCCACGAGTTCTTTCCATGATTTTCCATCTTTAATTTGTTTCTCTGTTTTGTTTTTCAAATTGACCCGACCTCTTACTTCCCCCGTGTTTCCCCTTTTCAATTAGCGGGTCCACGTGGTCGAGGGGTCGCGGCCTCTGCAAGAACGCCGCGCTACAATCCATTCCATCTGTCCATCCGTCCATCTGTCCATCTGTCCATCTGTCCATCTGTCCATCCGTCCATCTGTCCTTCTGTCCATCAGTCCATCTGTCCGTCCTCCAGTCGGTCAGCAGGTCTCGTCACGAAAAACAACAACATACCAGCAGATAACTTGTCTCCCTGTGAAGAATGAATGAAGCCGCTTCCAATCGGTTTCTACGTGAGCGCGGGGGGGGTTTGGGTCAGTTCCCGGACCTGCACTGGAATCTGCACTGATCTGAGAGCAGCTTGTAAATCACTTACACATCATCGCACAAACAGGAATGTGTTCTTCAGCCTCGCAGCCTGTCGCACACATTCCTGCCTCGGCCTTCATCAGGAGAGGAATTACCCACAGTCACAGGACAGGAAGTCACTCACACATGCATGATGTTTAATTCTCCTCCAGTTTAAAATTCAGCCTTTTCTACTTTTTGACATCTTGATTCATCTTTTGCTTTAAAAATCGTCTCTTTACATTAAGGAAAAGTGTTAAATAAACTTTTTTTGTATAGTACCTAAAAAAAGACATAAAAACTTCACATGAAATACAGATTTTAGGAAGAAATTGTGGAGAAATATAAAACTCAATAACGTGAAATAGTCCTGGAGCGATTTGACAATTAATCAATTAGCCAATCATCAGAAAAAAATTTTATTGGTCAGATAATTCCATACAAATATTTCGAAATTAAATAATTTCTAAAGCAAAACTACGGAATGATCGTTTGTTCCAGCGTCTTAATTTAGAGGATTCAGTGTTTGTCTTTTTATATTTAGATTATTATATTCATATTGTTTGTGATCATGAATCCTCGGTGTTTATTGGACAAATGGCTCTGTTTGTACTTTGTACTATTTTGAAATACTAACATAGTAGCAGATTGTTTATAAAGGTAACTGTTTATTCTATAAATTTGTAATAAACACTGCACACTGACCAGTACTAGTACTACGACAGGGTGCTTATGGACCAGTGCTGCTGTATCCGTCCCTCCGTCCCTCGTCCGTCCCACTGTTTTGCAGCAGCTCTGTGTTGTTGTCCTGTGAGTTTTTGCTGAGTCATCCTGGTGGACGGAGGCTTCCTGAGCCAAACACTGGTTTTACTGCGCTGCAGAAAACCACCGTCTGCCAGCAGAGAAACATTAAACCACCAGACTGAGGCTCCACAGGATTCATAGGGTCACCACAGCTTCAGGTTCACCTTCACTGAGTGCTGCGTCATCTGAGGGAGATGGACAGATAGATGGATGGAGAGATAGATAGAGTGATAGATGATAGATGATCGATAGACTGATGCTCTCCTCTCGTGTTTAAGTGGAAGCTGTAGCAGAGGTTGTGTGCAGACGTGCACGTGTTGCTCCTCATGTGAGGCCACTCCCTGAACTCGTCTCACTGACATCAACTGTAACTCTGCTTCTGTGGAATCAGATCTATCTATCTATCTATCTATCTATCTATATATCTATCTATCTATCTATCTATCTATCTATCTATCTATCTGTCTATCTGTCTGTCTGTCTGTCTGTCTGTCTGTCTGTCTGTCTGTCTGTCTGTCTGTCTGTCTGTCTGTCTGTCTGTCTGTCTGTCCCTCTATCTATCTCTTTATCTCTCTATCCCTCCGTCTATCTCTCTATCTCTCCATCTATCTCTCTCTCTATCTGTCTGACTCTCTCTCTATCTGTCTATCTATCCCTCTATCTATCTCTTTATCTCTCTATCCCTCCGTCTATCTGTCTATCTCTCCATCTATCTCTCTCTCTATCTGTCTATCTATCTCTCTATCTCTCCGTCTCTCTCTCTATCTGTCTATCTATCCCTCTATCTATCTCTTTATCTCTCTATCCCTCCGTCTATCTCTCTATCTCTCCATCTATCTCTCTCTCTATCTGTCTGACTCTCACAGATGAACACAGAGGAAATGCAGTAAAAGTGATAACTCATTCATTCTCAGTTTGATCTGTGGTTCTATCCCTACATGTGAAGTCTAACCAGTGATGATCTGTGTAAATTTCTCCCTGTGTCCTGGAGCTCGTATCTGATATGTTTATTTTTCTTCTTTACACTGTTTATCTTTTCAGTTTGTTAAAACAACATGTAAACACACAAATAAACAGTGAAAGGCCTGATTGAGTCTCCGTGGAGCCTCCGTTAATTGAGTTTTCCGTGGAGCAGCCATGTGGGAAGCTTTGTGTTGTTGTTAATTAGACTAATTACAGACACTAAATGACATTAAATGGTATTTTATTAGATTATTTCCATTTAGTGACATCTCGGTGCTTTTCTGACAACACAAGCAACTAGAGTTCAAAAGGCCAACCCGCTCCCTGAGCCTCTTCTGAATTACATCATGTTCATAGTTTGATAATTTTCACTTTTAACATTCAAGAGCATTTTGCAGATGATATCAGTTTTTTGGTCACAGAGCATTTTCCCATTGGTTCTTATTAAGTCGAGCTTTTCATGCAGCTGCAGATCTGCAGCAGAGGAGAAGGTGAAACACGAGATGCAGCTTCTCTCTCAACACTTTCCTGCACTGGGACAGTTTCCAGTGAACTAAGTGACTGTGGGAGGAACCTCGTTAACTCACTGGAACAACCTGTGGGTTTTATTTCTGCAGGAAGTGATCAGTTCAGATTCCCTGCATCGGACTCCGGCCCCTGGTGATGAAGCTGCAGAGACACAACACGACAACATCAACAAACACAACAGGACACAAGGTCTGAATCTGCACAGTCATGCTCAGCACCAGCATGCTCCTGTCTTTACTTGAAACCTCCTGCAGGGGGCAGCCTCTACTTTCCTTTGACTCCTCTGTAGTGCATGAGAAGAACATGAAAAAGGGCTGGTTGTTGCCCTGAGCTGAGACTCGCAGGCTGCGCCCTGAAAAATGACTTCACGAACATTCACTCGTAGTCGGAACAACAGCTCTGACCTCATCACGCATTAACCATTAAACATCATTAGCTCTAAATTGTAGATTATAATGTCGGATGTTTCTTTTTTTTTTTTGCCATTTACAAACCTCGTGTCCATGTTTTAAAGCCATTCAGATGATTTCATGAACAACATGCTCATTATTAATCAGATTTATTTAAAGGGGAGATGAGGTTTTGTTTTAAATCATAAATACGACACGTTTAGTTTACAGCCTCCGTGTTGTTTTCACATTCTGACGTTACAGCAGATGAAATGAAGCTGTCAGAGGTTAAAGCTTGGGTTGGTAATCTCAGACCAGAGGGCAAGAGCAGGCTACTATGAAATATTAAACCGAAACATCCCACCTCCTCCTCTGGGTTAACTTTCATAGCCAGAACTCTGGATTTTTCCTGCAGGTCGTGTCTGAAATCGGCCGATCAATTTATCCAGACTTAATAAAGGGATTGGTCGAGTTTGTTTGATCCTGTAAGGCCTTTGGGTTTTTATCTCTTCTCCAAAAGCTCTAGATTCTCCTTGTCTTTCCAATTTGACGTCTTCGTCTTCTACGTGTGCTCTCTTCTTCAGCCTGAGATATTTGTGTTCCAGTTTCACGTCCTTCAACGTGTTAGAAACCTCATCAACACACAATGTCATGCCGTTTCCTCACATGGACTCACCCTGACATGTTACAAGGGGGCTGACACTTCTCACATTCAGCCCCTCTGGATGATTTCAGGAAAACGTGCAGGTCTGAAAGCAGCATCAGGTCCAGTCCGGGGTTAAGCCTTTCAGAAAAGGCAGGATTTTACTGAAGCCTGAGAGGAATGTTTGCCTGTGAGTCAACACTCAGGGCAGAAATCAATAGAGCACCTCATTGTTTATGCATGGCTGCTGCACAGGCATGTTTTATATGTTTTCAGAGGTTTGCTGGAATATCAGACGTGTAATTATTATTTTTATTGTTTGTCTTTAATATCTTTGACCCGACAAACGACACAAACCAGTTCAGAGTGTTGTTGCGTAAATGGAATAACGACTCACACCGTGAATTCATTTTTCTTTTACTGTATCATTGAATAAAATCTATAAAATATTCCACAGAAAAATACAATACATTATTAATTATCCTTTCATTACCCAGAATCCTTCAGTTACATGTACATCATCGTCAAAAACACACAGCTTGTGCTTTAAAGACCCAAACAATTATAAATAACTCTTCCTAGCTTTCTGTTGGTTCGATTCTCTCTGTCTGATGGATTATGTAAGTGGGATAAAAACCAGAGGCTGAAATCCAGCTGGTCCAAACCCTGTCTGTGCATCAGGAGCGAAAAACAAGTTGTTGTTGAGGCAGCAGCCAGCTCCGCCCACGCCTCCTGTGATTGGACCCTGGTCCGAGTCGGGGCAAAACAAGTTTGAAACTCCTCCCCCTGAGCGAGTGACGCAAGCCTCCACCCCCTCCGCCTCCTCCTCCTCCTCCCACCTCCTCCTCCACCACTGCTTATTTCCCCCTCCTGGCCCGGGCTGCCACCTCCTCCCTCAGCTAGTTCACTGTCAGCCTGTCAGGATGTGTTAAGCTCATACGCCAGCCGTGTGCAGCGAGCGCAGCGAAAAAACAAAAGGGCCGAGAAGAGGCAGGAAACAACGACGGTTCAGAGGCTCGGAGCGTTTACATAACCCCCCCCCCCACTGTTCTTCGGTTGTTTTATCAAAGAGGCTCGAGTCCAAACGGCCACAAACGGCCCAACACCAATAATACAAAAACCAGTAGTAAGGCACATTGTGGACATGAGACCAGAGATGAGGACGGATTGCTTTGGTCGTCCAGCGTGGCGTTGGATTATCAGCCCAGTTCACAGACAATGAGATAACCAGCTGTAGATGATGTCCACCAGTAACACAGAGTCACAGGAGAGTCCAGGTCCACGGACACATGGAGGTAGAACAGGAGTAAACCACAGGAAGTGAAGGTCGAGCATCTTGACTCGTCGCGACCTTCTGATCTCTTTATCTCTCAGACGTGAGATTCAGGTAGAAACACATATGAAAACATTTAACAATAAAAATTCACATGACCAAGGCCATTAAAAGACACAGACATCTGTTGTTATTTACAATTCTGAGACATGGGGGGTCGTGGTCGACTCGAGGCGATCGTCTCCTCGGTCAGAAGCAGACATTTGAAACACACGGTTGGATTTGAACACCAGCTGCCGATGAGGAGGAGCTGTTCACGTGGATGTTACTTGTACAGTTCATCCGGATCAGTGCCACAGGAGGGGTCACCAAAAGCAAAATGGCCGCCGTCACGCTGCGTAAACGATAAGTTACAGTCGCACTCATACAAACAACAAATACACAAATAAAATCGGATTCGAATCTTCATTCATAAATAATAATAAAGTCCAGCTCCTCTTGTGATTGGACGTGGGCGTGGCCGCTCGTTTCTCCTTTAAAGATCCTACACGGTGCGTTCAAGTCCCCGAGCCGAAGGGAAACCCGGGCCTTTGCCCCCCCGTCCGGTTGAAGCACACCCTCTTCAAGTAATTGAAGGGATTTCAATTAATGATCAACCCGGGGCCGGTCGAACACACACCACAGCGGCTCAGGTTCCTTCTTCCCGAGCAGCAGATTCACTCACTAACAAGAAAACTTAATTTAAAAACAAAACAAACAGAGAAAAGTGACATTAACACTCGAGACGTTTCATGTTCCACCTGCGTCTGTTGATTTAGAGAGAAAATCCCCTTTTGACATGTAACTCTGTCAAATGGCTTCGAGCCGACGTTACATCACTTCCCTCCCAGGTGCTGCAATATTCCCCTTTCACAGATTTCACGAAACACTTCCTGAAGCCGGACTTTCTGTCTGCTGCTGTAAAGTGACAATTATAGAATATTTTCTTAAATAACTGATTCAAGATTTGGTCAATAAAATATCAGAAGTGTAAAACAGTATAGTACAGAGAAAAGACGCAGATTCTCTCGTTTGTCTTTTTCTCCCGTTTGACGCCACAACTACAAAACAGTGCAACGTGTTTTAAAGCTGATGTTAAAAACTCGTTTTCATGTAAAATGTCCAACGGAGCCTTGAATGGACCATCATCGACCCTCACATCAGTGTTTGAGAAGCTTTGATCGATCAAATGTCGTAAACGTCCCGGACTTCCTCCTGGTGGTCAGCACTTCACCAGGATCTCCATGATGTGGTCCAGCTCATTCAGACTCCCTGGTGAGCCGTGGCCTGGCGAGCGCATCTTCACGTCCTCGTCCGTCCACAGGGAGACGCTGACGGGCCACAAGGAGCTGCTCGACCAGACAGGAGGCAGATCTGAGGTCTCATACATGGACGTGTCAATGTCCTCAAAGATGTCGTCCAGGGTGAGGTCGCTGAGGTAGCCCATGGCGTTTACTGCATCACTAAAAGCACTGATGGTGGTGGCGGGCGGGGGTTTCTGCTGGTTGGCCGAGCTGTTTGCCTCCTGAGAGGAGAGTTCAGGGGACAGCGGTGGAGACAGAGGCAGGTCGTCCCTGTCCCCCTCTGCACACCCCGGGCATGTGACCGGCCCGTCCTCCCTGAGAAGACGAGAGTCAGGGTGGACGCCTTGGAGGGGAGCGTCCGGGCTGCCGGCTCCAGCCCCGTCGCTCTGCATGTCCTCCTGGATCTGCCGGAGCGTGTTGATGAGCAGCACCGAGCGGCGGAGGCTGAGCTCCATCCCGACCTGGTACCGCTGCAGCTTCTCCAGACAGAGGCCGAGCACCCGCTGCCGCTGCTGCAGGTGGTTCGTCTCGGATCTGGACGGCGCCACAACGAGCTCCACCTCCCCACGCTGCTCCTTCTCCTCCGTCACTGCAGCCGGGGCCATCTCCACCTCCAGCTCCTCCAGGCAGCTCCACTTCCGCTTCACGCCACGACCCAACATGGACCTTCATCAGAGAGAGTCCATCAGTTAGAATGTGATCAAACACGTATGAGGACTGATGTAAAGCAGCTGATACCACAACTCATATGAACTGGATCAGAAGAGAAACATCAGCTCAACTTAAGATTACTTTTAGTTTAGTTTATTTCACACAACTTAAATACAAAATACATAAATGAAAATTTAAAATACGTGTCACTTTAAATACTAACCAACCAAGTACTAACATTAAAGTAGAGTTTCTCACAGATATTGATATGACACAGACGTTTGGAAGGTGGGTGTGAGGTTTGAGCTGCTCTGAGTCACATTCAGACACAGACTGACTCTACTCATCTATGACACATCAGTGTCTCACACACTTTACTCATGACAAACACAATCAAACCCTTTTAATGACAGTTTCTCACGTGAGCAGAATCAAGCTGTGATTTCATATCACGACACATTCAAATGTATGAAGAACAAACTCAGTCCGTCACTTTACAGCCTTTAGAATGAAACAATACGATAATAATTCAACTCTTACTTATATATAAACTTAAACACAATATTATTTATTGTACTCAGGACCAATCAGAGCGACCCCTGACGCCTGTAACAGACTTCAGCTCAGAGTAAAGCTCCAGGAGGAGAAACTAGTTTTCAGATGATAATAAAATAAGAATAAGGTGTAAAGTATTATTAGGTGTAGCGTATCTTCAGGTGTAAGTATCCTCAGGTGTAAAGTATCATTTGTAAATTATTATCATGTGTATAGTATACTCAGATGTAAAGTATCATCAGCTGTAAAGTATCCTCAGATGTAAAATATAATCAGCTGTAAAGTATCCTCAGATGTACAGTATCATCAGCTGTAAATTATCCTCAGATGTAAAGTATAATCAGCTGTAAAGTATCCTCAGATGTACAGTATCATCAGCTGTAAATTATCCTGAGATGTAAAGTATTCTCACAAGTAAAATATCATCAGGTGTAAAGTATCATGTGTAAATATCTTCATGTGGGAAGT
This sequence comes from Platichthys flesus, assembly GCF_949316205.1. NCBI lineage: Eukaryota > Metazoa > Chordata > Actinopteri > Pleuronectiformes > Pleuronectidae > Platichthys > Platichthys flesus. The sequence continues at coordinate 2,204,588 of NC_084954.1, forward strand.
ACTATCATGTGTATAGTATCCTCAGATGTAAAGTATCATCAGCTGTAAAGTATCATCAGCTGTAATGTATCCTAAAATGTAAAGTATCATCAGCTGTAAAGTATCATCAGCTATTTAGTATTCTCATGTGTAAAGTGTTTTCATGTGTATAGTACCTTCAGGTGTAAAGTACCTTCCGATGTAAAGTATCATCAGATGTAAAGTATATTCCGCTGTAAAGTATCATCAGATATGTATCATCAAGTGTTAAGTATTCTCATTTGTAAAGTATTATAATGTGTAAAGCGGCTTCATGTGTAAAGTATTATCATGTGTATAGTACCTTCAGGTGTAAAGTACCTTCAGATGTAAAGTATCCTCAGATGTAAATATCCTCAGGAAGTATCCTCGTCTCTAAAGTATCCTCGTATATAAAATCTCCGTATATAAAGTCCTCATGTATGGAGTATAGTAAAGTAGAATCATGATAAAGTACACGGTGTCGTGTACTCTCCGTCTCGTCTTCTCTTCGTGTGACTTCGTTTCGTCTCTGAGAGGAATGTACTGTACACATCGAGGGGGCGGGCCTGAGTGCTGGGCCGCCGGTGATTGGTGGATTCTGACGCTGATCAAGCCTCCGCCCCCGCCTCTCACGGGGCAGCGAATGTGCGGCCGCTGCGTTCAGGGGTCTCCCGGAAAAAATATATCTTAACAGAACACGTGAGCGGCCCGAGTGGAAGAATATGATGCAGGGAAATGTTCTTGCACTGCCGGTGTTAAAAAACAAACTTAAACACATATATGATAGGTTTGGTTTATGGTCATTAAAGGGATACTTCGCCCTGATATTCAAATCCAACTGAAACAGACATAGCGTCATGTTTTTAGACTAAATGCCCTTTAGGGGATATATATATATATCTGTCTTGTCTGTCTATCAGTCTATCCATCTGGTTAGTCTGTAACTGTGCTTCATATTTTATAACCTGATTTCTGTTTTGCATGCAAAACCATGATCTAAAGAGAACGTATATATCTTAGTGATGTAAATAGTGGATTCAAATGTGTAATATTTACCCCTGGAGTGTGGAGAAATAAATATAGAGCAGCAGGAAATAGAAATACTCAAGATAAGTAAGATAAATATAATCTCAGTACCAAAGCGAGCGATTTTGAACTAAGCAGAAACTCCGAGTGAAATGTGTTGGAGTCCTCGTGTTTTTCAAATACGTTCAGGCTTTAAAGCCTCAGACATGAGCTGAAGTGTCAGTGAGTCCCTGAACGCAGCGTTTTAAAGAGACAGATGACTCAGAGGGCCGGATGTGACGGAGGAGCGGGGGAAGGCAGTAACCATATAAGGAAACTGTTCATTCACAGTTTTTCAGCCTCTTCCTCTTGAACAGACTCGAAACTTCTTCTTCTTTCCTCTTCACCTCAGCTGCTGACCGACAGTTACACAACTCAAATACACCCTGGAAAACACAGAAGATTCTTTAATGTGCCAAAGGTAAAAAAAAACAGAATTATGAAAATATCTCTTGTCTTTTAACTTAACTTTTCATTTACAGATATGCCTCGCATGATATAATCAATAAACTTGACTCTAGAAAGACACACGTTTTGAAATATTTCTCACATAAGAACAAATATCTAAATGATAGTTGTGTTGATGTTTGACTGCAGAGAGTCATTCTGGAGACACAGCTTGTTAGTAGCATCAAGTCATTACTGGCTTCACAGTATTACAGGCTATCAGCACTTTAATGTGTCATTGTAGAGCTGGATTATAACTTGTGTTACGTCTCATTAAGAGAAATCGATCGCTCACTGAGGTTCATCAGAAATAATGAGAGTAGCTTGTCTGTTGTGTGGAGAGAAACTCAAAGTTGTGTTGCATTTACCATCACCGCAGAAATGTGTCTCTATTAACTCCCACTGAGTGAATCCTGATGAACTGAACAGTCAATTAGACAAACAGGTTTTACTGATATTCACCTTATTAAGACAATAGTCTCAATAAGACACTGATAACAACTATAAACAGCATTTTCTGATTAACTGAATAAGATCATGTGACGAATATTTGACCAAAGTCACGTTTACATCTTAAATTAATTATGACCTCCTGTCTGAGTTTTCATGGCTTTTCACAATATTAACAATTCTGGCGAGAATGACGACCGTATGAAGCAGTGGATCTAATTTTCATGAATATTGTCTATTTAAAAGGACGAATTGCCTTTGATTAGTAACATTATTGTATTGATCAAACAAATTATATTTCAATATTTCGAGGCCAGCTTCATGTCCACAGCTGTGTTCAATCCCAGATCAGTTGGATTTGAGTCGTCCCTCTAACATGTGAGTGTTGCACTGATGTCCAACTCCTGAGAGTGAGTCGTCCCTCGGCTGCAGTGAGACCTTTGTCCTCCTGCTCCCTCACGTGTTGACGCTGGACCGTGAGATTCTGCATTAGATATGCAAGAGTCACAATGGATTCCACCGATCGGGTCTATTGTCTGTAGGGGGGGATGTGTGCGCACACACAACCTGTTCACAGCGCAGCAACACTAAACCCATTTGAAACATTCTGTAAATAATGAATGGCCTGGTGCAGGCCAGCAGAGAGAGGCTCTCCATGTTCTCAAACATGTCGCAATGAAATCATTTTCTCATAACCTCTTGTCTGAATCAGTCAAAAAGGTATTTGTGCATAAAGTTGTGGTTTGCTCTGCATGTTGGCCGGCCGCCTGGTCCTGGTTAGACTGTAGTTAAAGATTAATGGCCTCTTGGTGAGTCAGCAAAACGGCAGCTGGAGGGAAAAGACTCCGAGCAAGAGACGGTAGAGTTTGAAGAAGCAGCACCGGAGGAAACCGGGTGAATGTGATGCAGAGAATCAGGCAGGGTTTTTAAAAATGTGCACTAGAAACACGACTGTTCCACCATGTGATGTTCCAGTGGGCGTGTTTCTTAACTTCTGACATGTCTGGAAGCAATTACAACTGAGCTGCTTTATAATAAGAACATGCTCTGCTCATAGTGCGGGTATTGTCTGTTTGTCAGGAGGACGACTGCGTAGAAAGCTCTTCAGGGTTTATGAGTAGCACCAGGCTGCTGCTCTCGTGGTGCCTTCAGGTGCTTATCAAGAACTACAGATCTGAAGTCCACTCGACCGTTTGTCACATTCAAAACCAACAGTTTGGTTGAAAATAAAATACTCACAAGTTAAATGTGTGAGTACTTCCGTCCCCACTGCTTATTTCAAATGTGTTTACCTGCGAGTTGAAAGGTCATGATTTACAAACCAGATATACAGTTGCTTCAGGACAATTACTCAATTAAAAAAGGTTCAGTATATTTGTGACCCGTTTCTAAAATGGTTCTGCAGGTTTAATGCTTTTTAAGTACGACAGATATGAAGGAAGAGTTGGGTCACAAATTGACTCACACTTCCTCATAAAGGAAGATAAGGTGGAGAGAAAACCCTGGAAACACAACCTTCAATAAACACACTTCAGTACGTGAACAGTACGTATGAGAGGTTTTAAGACGCTGCAGCCGTAAAAAAGGAATCGACCCGAGTGTTTTAAGGTGAGTTAACTCATTGATTTGTGTATTTTGGTGACAAAAGTAAATTATCGGCATCAGTTCTCGAAGCTCACACACATTATTTGCAGATTAAAATCACACCACACAGTCTATAGTTGCACCTTTTATTATAAAAAATATTTACAAAGATGCTACAATGTTTTTTCCTTAATATAAAAAAATGCATACATTTTACAACGGTAATTAGTCTTTGAAGTTCTAGCTCCCATTCAGACCAGAGTGACATCCTTCAGGAGTGTTGCGGTAAGGTATTAAGCGTGTCGTAATACTGTATTTTATTCAATACATTTTGTTTGCCTGAGTTAATCTCTTCATCACGATAAGGAACAATTTTGAAAAATGCATTTGATTTTCCACATCTTTAGGAGAAAGGCAACTGTTTGCATAAAGGAATTAAAGGACATTTGAGTCGTATACAATCATTTTGAAACACGTATGACAGAGCTGCATAGTGATTTGAATAGAAACCCGGTTGTTATTACAAAAAAAAAAAAATTTGAGGAATAAATAGGTACTGCATTCAAAGCGGAGGGCGAAATTTGGATAAATATAATTTCATCGGGCCAATGACGTCAATATGGCATGACTGTACCTAGATATAATAAATACAATAAATAAAACAATAAATTAGATGGGTTAACACAAAGAATTCTTCATCTGTTGTAGTTCTAACAAATGAGAGAAAGAAAATATGGCTTCTTGATGCAGTTATCATCCGGGGTTTCTCCAAAGCGCTTCAGAAAAAAAGCTGCTATTATTATTATTGTTATTAGATCTGTGAAGAAAAAGGAAAAGGGCAGGAAACCAACTTCCATTCGTCCACTGACTCGTGAAGAACTCACCAGAAACAAACAAATGTCGGCCGGCGCCTGGTGGCCGGCGGCCGGTCAGTCCCCTGCCCCGCGTAAAGCTTTAGAGGAAATGAAAGAACAGCGCCTATAAAGTGTGACCATGACACCTGCTGCAGTTGACTTGTTATACCAAACCACGGGAAGACACTGTCTCGAGTCTGGCTACATTAAAATTTTAAAAATCCTGGGAGGGAAACAAAATAATAATAATATCAAATGATACTTGCAAAATCCCCCAGCTGTATAATGCAAAAAATATATTTCTATATACACATACGTACATATACATATATTCCATTCATAATTGCTCAAATCTTTAGGAAAATATGCATTGATTCATAGATTTGGATTTACAATTTGTTCTGGTTTCTGATGCGTGTAGTGTGATGAATTGTTCCTCAGTCCATGTAACAATAAATAGAAATGGACAAAATGGCAGAGAGTACGACCAGAGGGAGGAGCTAGTATGACAGAATGACTGACAGACGTAAACATGGAAAATACGTAAATAAGAATGCATCATGGTATAGGTAATTATCTTTGCCCTCTCACAGGTGCTGCAGAGTTTTGGATTTCATCGACAGAGTAGGAAACTAACTGCGTCGCCCACAGGCCGGGGGGGGGCATGTGAATCCCCAAATGTATTGATTTCACCCTCACCTCCTCAAGCGCCAATTGTTTTGTTCAGTAAAAGACGAAGGCCCCGGAGGAGACTGACTTCGTCTCCAACAGCCGGTCCCCAATTCTACTTGGCTTGCTGTTAGGTTCCCAATTTGTCCCAAACCCCCCCCACCCCCCAAACAAAGTCTGTGTGTAGCGACACCACCTACAGAACATGCACGTGTAATGTGCATAGTCTGTTAAGAGTCTGTGGGATCGGTACAGGCCGGAGGAATGTTCGGTTTCAGGATCCCACTATGATCTCCATGATGTGGTCCAGTTCGTTCAGGTCTGACCTGCAGCTCGAGCTGGAGCTCAGGGCCGTGGGCCCGTGAGAGGAAAGGCTCTCCAGCAGGTCGTACGGCCCCATCTTGGGGGAGCTCTGCATGCCTGTCAGCACCGTGTCGAGGTCATAGTAGGACGGGTCCACATCGGAAAACAGTTCCTCGAGCGCGGGGTCAGGGGGCGGCGCCGGGTGCTTGATCTCAAAAGTCCCAAAAACCTGCTCCCCTGTCCTGGAGTCTGCGTTCAGGGTGTCCCGGTCCCCCTCCTCTCCCTCCGACACACACTCCTCGCTGTCCTCCTCTTCGTCCTCCTCGCACTCACCGTCGTCGTCTTCCTCCTCCCAGCAGGGCCCCATGCCAAAGGGGCCGGCCAGGTAAGAGGCAGAGGACAGCTGAGGGGAGACTGGCGACAAGGTGGACATGGTGACCTCTGTCTCCACGTCTCCCTCCATCACCACCTCCTCGGCGTGGTAGCCCTCCTCGAGCCCCACCACTGAGAAGGGCTTGGGGCTCTGGCCGGCCTGCGCTGCCGCGTCGGTCTGCCGGCACAGCACCTCCGTGGCCACCAGGCGGTCGGCCGGACACTGGGCAGCTGCCAGGGCCTGGGTCATTATCTGCCAGGTGCCGTCCTGGGTCATCTCCTCCTGGATTTGCCGCACCGTGTTGGCGATGAGCACCGAGCGGCACAGGTTGGGCTCCACCAGCATGTGGCAGAGCTGCAGCTTGATCAGCGACATGTCGAGGAGGGACTGCCGCTGCAGGCTGTACGAGGACGTCAGCGTCCGGACCGCCGCTGCAGACGAGGCCGCCTGGCTCTGGTCGGCGCTGGAGACTGGCTCCTCCCCGGGGTCGGAGAACTTGCGCTTGGTGCCCTTTGGGAACATGTTGTCTCTCTGATGATGTGAGGAGACAGAAACACAAGTCAGACACACAACCAAGACACTCAGCGACAAATTGATCACACTGAAAAACACATTAAATGTACTGAATTTCACTAGCTAGGGTCAGAGTGAAAGAGATAAGTACCATGTGATTAATGATGTCTATGTGTGATGTGATGAGGCTATGTGTGTGTGGAGGTGAGGGAGCTAGCTCTACAATCTGCTCATCAGCAGCTGTGACTGTATAAATAAGCTCTACAGGTTGTAACTCTTTGTAAACTACAGTAAACAGTACATTGTTTGTTGTAGTTGTTTTTTGCTTAAAGTTTGCTATACCTTTCCTGTTGAGAGGCACAGGCAATAGCAACGCAGCTCGGTCCCGGCTGCAACGCTTCAAGTACTTTTGTACGAGCGACAAGCAGCTTTTGTTCAGCACCAGTTCTGCCCATTTTAGGCCAGTCTGAAGCAAGACTCCTGCTGGGCGGAACAACCACACTTTTAACAGACCACTGAGCCACCGAAAATAGCATGGTTACCAACTAAAGACGGACGCTGCATCAAAGTAAGCACAGACCAGAGAGACCTTTGTCAGAAAACAAGAAAACAGCACTCAGGTTACATGATCAGTGCACTCACTCTCTCCACTGCCACCTGTGATCAAGAAAATCAAAAAGAGATCCTAATCAATAAAGTGCTTTTAAAAAGGGGGTAAAGGGGAAAATATGAAAAATAAATAGCATTCAAAATACTCACAATACATTGTACCACCGTGAACCGCTAATATGTACAAGGGATATCAGGTTTCCAGGTCTACACACACTCACACACACACCGAGCTTCGAAAACTAGTAGAACGAGATTTTCACTTTCTCTTCACTGAGGAGGGGAAGAAAAGCGGAGTCAACTTCCTCGTTACACACCACGGCGCACACACACACACACACACACAGATGTCTTACAGGAACACAACAACACTCGTGCTAGCGGTAAAGCCCTCGGACTCCCAACATAAACGGGATGCACGTGAAGCCTCAGTGTAAAACCTGTGGGCCGGGCGGGCAACGTGAGGGACTCCACTTTCTTTTGCTGATAGATTTGAAAGACAAATCACAAAAAGTGTCATCAAAAAGGTACAATGAAGATATCTGTCACACATGTTGGGACTCTAAAGCAGCTGGGTTTACAAAGTAGAAAAATAAATAAAGAGTTGTTAACAGTTTCACAAAAAACCATCCAAACGTCTGTGGAAACCAGGAAGAAACTAAATACACTCGACACTGAGGTTAATGTCACAAATCATCAAACCAACAATGAAGAAATTTGTTTTTCTTTCAATTTTTTACCTCTTGACACCAGACAAACGCCAATAAATCGTAAGCATGTTAAAATTAACACATTTAAGAGTTCATGGCCAGAAAACAACACCATATTCTTAAACATTTACACAACAGGTTCCTAATTATTAGGAACACACTAGACACTAGAGTTCTCTGAATGAGAGAGAAGGATTAAATTACTGTCTTCACCTGACTGATCAGATGATTTGATCTAAATCAGCAGCACATTTTCAACAAGTCACAATCCATACCGAGTCAAGGGAGGAGTATCTAACGGACACTTGGGAGTCGGGAGGTCTCTGAGTCCCCGCTTGCATAGAATTACATTTCCTGACAGTGGACAGAATAGGGGAAAAAAAGTCATTCATGAAGGTGCCGGGACATCTACAATACAAAGAGTGAGAGACAATTGAAAATGGACATGTGTCGTCGTCTTGTGTTGTGCGTGTGGTGCTGGCCCCTGTTAAATAAGAGTCACTAGAGAGCACTATCTCCCTGAAGGAAAAACAACTGGTAAAGAGTGTGATATGAAAGCAGCAGGAAGAGCGACATCCTGAGAGAACACACACTGCACACACACAAGAGAAAACAGGTTGTGGACATGAGATTTGTTTGACAGGTATATTGATCAATGCTTCTGAACACCCCCCCGATATTTCAGAACTCTAGGGTTAAATCTCAAAAACTGGAAATTACTTCTAAATACAATAAATCTACAGATCATTGGCCAGGGTTTTAAATTATCTTTATTGTAAGAAATACGACTCAAAATGGCTTTTTATTTGGATCGCTGCCATCACACATCTGTAGGAGACGAGTGTTACATCATACAACTCCTGTAATGAACACACTGCTATTCCAACTATGTGGAAGGACATTAATATCCAAAAATCATACAGATACTGCTTCTTTATTCTGTTTATTAATAGGTAAATGTGTTTTTCTTGTTTTTTTTAATACAAAATATTAAGAAAAACTGTCATATGTGATCAAATTCCAGCCTCTAACATGAGATGAGTTGTTGCTTCTGAGTGTTTAACTTTGACCTTTTATGTATTTATCATTAAGAACTGGATAATTGTGGTTTTCTGACGTCTGAGTCTATCACCTTGTTCCCTGGGACGTCCCCCTGATTCACGGCACATTTTACAGACTAAAGGTGAAATCAAAAGAATTATTTGCAAGTTGCTCAATAAGGAAAAGGATAAAAAATGACAAGCGTTAGTTGCAGCTCTGCATTTCGCAAACGATTTAAAAATAATTTGCAGCAAATTCCCAAAACTGATGGAGACATTCAAATGAACAAAATGTCAATAACAAAAACACCAATAAGCTGAAATAACAATAAAACCAGAAAGTGAAGAAAGAAAAAAACCTCAGCAAGTTCCATTAAACATTACAAACTGTAATAGTACTTCATCTGTGTATTAATACAACTTGTCCTACTCAAGCTGCAGTGATGGAAGTTTCCTGCTCATTAAACTCATCCTTCATCTGAACCTCACGTTGCTGCTGTGAACTGAAAACTTCAGACACCAGGAAACGAGGGATCGCGTGTGGGCAGAGGAAGGTGGTGGAGTTCACACACAACCAGATGTTCCACTGATAAACAAGAGAATACAGATGTTGAAGTGTTGGATCCAGAGTTGTGGGATTTGAACCCAACACTTGTCCTGTTCCATGCTAGGAGCCTCGCTTTACGTCAATGGCTGCTAGCATGACCCATCCCCCACTGCACTGAAAACCAGCACTTCCACAGCTAGCCGGGCTAAATTAACAATTCAGCCCAAAAACACGGCGGCTCCGGTAAACCCGGGTCCTTCCTCCGGTAACGACGTGTGTGTGTGGTGGGCGGTGTGGCCGGGGGAGTGGGGCCGGGGCCCGGGAGGCTCGGCCCGGGGCTGCTGGCCGTGACTGCCGCATGCTTTGTCTTTTCAGCATCGGAGCCGCCGAGCGACAATGAGGCCATTTTGCGCTAGTAGCTAACAGCTAGCCGGCTAGCATGGCTACGAGCCGCCGCTGGCTCAACGGGCTGAACGTGCTCCCTGAAACGGGGAAAACGGCGCCTCGGCGGGGCGAGCCGACGTCCGGCCGCCGGTTCACTTCGGTTAATTCCTCCCGCTGCCCTCACTTGTTAAAAACATCCCATGCTAGCAGGCTAATTAGCCCAAAGAGGCGCCCTCCCACCTCCTCCACCACCGCCACCCATCCTCCGCGGTCCTTCCTCCCTGTCGAGCCTAAAAACAAGAGTTTTCTCCGCGGCTCGTCTCCGTAACTTCCCCCAAAAACCACCGTCCGCCGCCCGCGGGAGGAGCGGCGGACGCGTCGTGTGGCCGCACTCACCTCGTGTTTTGCGGGGTTCGGGTCCCGTCGCGCTCGCAGGGTCGACGGCAGGGAAAGCGGAGATCAGGTTCAGATGAGATCATTCATGCCACGGCTCCAGAAACTGAAGTGGCTGCTGTGTCCTGCTGCTGCTGCGGAGCGGACGGCAGGAGGGACGGCTCTGAGGGGGGAGGGGAGCCGACACCAGCAGCCATATGCCCGGGATTCCTCCCTAATGATTCCTGCCTGCTCCGCGCACATCCGACGGACAAGTGGAAACCTGCGGTCCGCTCGAGAGCTCACAGAAAATGGCTGAAATCGTCGAGGATGTTTGTAACATGGAGCTTTGGGACTTTTACACACACACACACACACACACACACAAAATCCTCACTTCTTCTCACAGATCATTTACTTTTAAACTGGGTATTTTTTACACTGTAATACTACTTGTTTATACAATTTAAATACTAAAGTACAATAACCCTACAATTACCTCAAAACAATGCTTTAGTGCTTTAGTACTGTGAGTTAATTTGGATTGTACTACACTTATTCAAGTAATTTAATTGTGTATTTCCTTTTTATGATACTTCTCACTTCAACTATTTGCATTAGTACTATTAAAAAGTATTTCTTCAGCTAAAGGCAGATTACATGTTTACTCTAATTAAAGAATAATAATAGAAATAGAACGATTAAAAGTGGTAGAGGGATTATTTATCCTTTTTATAAGTAATAATATTACTACGCGATAGCAATAGTCAGTGGGAATACTTAATACTACACTCTATAACACTAAAATTGGTATTGAAAGAAGTACCCAGGTCCTGTAGTAATGGACGAGAACGTGTGCAGTAACATAACATTTAAGTACTCAACTACCATACAAGTTGAGTATAGTACTTAAATAAGTTTACTTGGTAGGCTAAGTACCACACAAGTACTCTACTGAAGCAGACTTTGAGGTAATTGTACTTGACTTGAGTATTTCATTTATACTATACTTTATACCATACTAAACTATACTTTAATACTATATACTACTACTCTTTTACATGTATTTAATATTCAATAGTTACATTTTCCTGGTTTTTCGTGATGCACTGTCAAAGATTAAAACACTGGATCCAAACTGTTTTTGTATAAGTAGTAATAACAAAGTGTATAAATACTTTGTTTCAAGTATTATATTGAAACTTAGAATCAGAATTCTTTATAATATGTAGAAGCAATAGTGGAAGAAGTAGTGTGTTCTCAAGGCAGTAGAATTGTGAATTAGAATAAAATGGAAATGCTCAAGTGTATTACAAGTTGAGTAAGTAAAATCACTCCCAGTATTGTACTTAAGCAGACCTTTGCAGTTATTGTCGTTTACTTTAGAATATCATTTTAAAAATATCATTTCTTATAATACACATTGAAAAATACATTCATCCAGATATACATAAGTGCCATTTTCCTTCCCACACGAGGATTACTCCTCTGAACTACTTTGCATACGTGGTAATACTACAGTGTATAAGAATACATTTAAAAAAAAGAGTGGTGGTGGAATTATTGATCCTTTACCTCACTATGACAGTACACTACAACAGTTGTGGAAGAAGCTCGTTTTTAACTTCAATTAATGACTAGTACTATTACTACTACTACCAATAATAATAACAATAATACACCAATCATAATAAACAAGAGAATGTTTTTTATGCATCGTTGTAGGATTATGTATTTAAGGTGTTGGTTAAATTATGTTTATGCCCCTTTATGTTCAAAATTGCGTTGAAATAATGAATCAGTAAATACTGTGAATCGAGGCCTTGTGTATTTGAGTCTGTTCAGTCGTCTTATATCTCTCTAACAACAAGCCCCCCCCCCCCCCCCCCCCCCCCCCCCCCCACACACACACACACAAAGCACTCTTCACTCTGACTGCTGTGATTATCAGTAAATATCGATCTGGAGATGATAATTACCTGTTGTTTTCAGCCCCGGTAATTTATCTAATCAGTCCTCCTATTAATGATTTATATCAAACACATAACAACCGATGGAAAAATTGGTTGGAAAACAAAAAAGAGCTCATTAGTTTTCACTGTGGTGGAATACAACGGGTTCCGTAATTAAGCTTGACACCAGCCCTGCAGGGGGCGCTGTTTAGGGTCAGGTATTTGATTTCACTCAGTGAACGATATCGTTTTGAAATGATCAAAACGATATCGAGCAAGTTTTATTCATCACAGGTAACTTAAATGAGTTTTAATGACAAACCGAAACATAATCCTCCCGGACCAGTAACGTAGAATAATGACGTGATCCCAACGATTTTTAATAGTGTATTGAGCCCTTCAATGGATTGATTGATTGATTGGTTGACTGATGGATTGATTGATTGATTGATTGATTGATTGATTGATAGATTGATAGATTGATAGATTGATTGATTGATTGACAGATTGACAGATGGATTGATTGATTGATTGATTGATTGATTGATTGATTGATTGACTGATCATGTCTGTGATAAGAAGTATCTAAAATGGAAAAATAATGTATTAAATAAAATGTATTTGACGTGTACTTTGATTTGTTTTGATTCATGTCTCATCTGCTAACATGGAGGAGGTGGGGCTTATGGAATGTACTGCAGCCAGCCACGAGCACAATCAGCCATTTTAGACTTCAAGGTACTTCTATTGCACTTCTGTCCGTCCTGGGAGAGGGATCCCTCACATGTGTCTCTGAGGTTTCTATGTATTTGTACCTGTTAAATGGTTTTTAGTAGTTTTTCCTTACTCTTGCTGAGGGTTAAGGACAGAGGATGTCACACCCTGTTAAAGCCTAATGAGACGAATTGTAATTTGTGAATATGGGCTATACAAATAAAATTTGATTGATTGATTGATTGAAGGTACTTTTTAGATGTCATCATTGTTCTTACTAAAATGAATGCATCTGAAATAACAACACCTCTCCATCTTTCTTACTTTTGGTATCGAACATATATATATAATACTCACAAAGAGCACATACATATAAAGGTAATATAAATCATAGGAAAGGGAAAATACACATGCAAAGACTCATGTTTCAGTGAAAAGTTCAGTGACATTACGACCTGTAACATTTCCCATATTATTTTGTATTTGGACAGTCCAGATGTATCTGAATGTTGACATGATAAACAAGACGGGTAAACATCATAGTCTCTCTCACTTGGATGAAGGTCATCCATGCTTTTATTTCCATGTTGTTCAGATGATTGTAGTTCATTGTATTCAGGGGTGAGCCAAAAATAAATGTCACACCCTCAGCTGGTTCATTCAGAGCGCAGCTGCTCGGCCTCCAACAAACGCTGGAAGACAGGATCATGTCAGGCCCGTTTTAGCCTCTGTTCCCTGGTGAGCTGCTAGTTTTAGAATTGATTTTGAGATGTTACTGTTGACTTTTAAAGCATTTCAGCTCCCAGCTACATGAAGTGCTGCTCAGGAGCCTCAGATCCTCGTCAGGGCCGTGCTGACTGTCCCTCGGTCCCGGGCGTTTGCAGTCGGGGCCCCTCAGCCGGAACATTGGACATCTTTTGAAATGTCTTATTTGTTCTTATATTGTTATTTATTCTACATTTTTTATAATTGACTGATTTAATTTCAATCTGTCCTGTAAAGCGGTTTGTAATGTTTTGATCTGTATAAATCATTTTTTTTGTAAAGTAAACACAAATTAAGAGAACTGCAGCACGTTTCTGTTTTTGTATGAGTTGTAACTTTTTGCAGTGCATGTGTCATCAAATTGATAAAGTCGTTTTCTTACTTGTCAGTGCGCTGAGAACTCCGGCCAACGGAATTATGATTCATAATTTTCCTGTCAGTCGTATTATTCGTATTGTCCTGTGAAGCCATTATACTCGGTCTGTGATTCAAGCCACAGACTGCGAGCCCGCCTCAGAGGACTTCCGGTTTCACGCGGAACCTTTCTTCGGAAGAGGACATTTTATCATCCTTCCACAAGGTTCCGATTCCAGCACTTTCTGAGCACGGCCTACTAACGCGGGAGCACCGCCCATCTCGCTCGCAGCCACCGGAGGCTTCTAGAAACAACGTGCACCGGGACACTCACCGGCAGACTCACCGGCTCCCTGCTCCGTTACCGCTCAAAGCGTCGCTGACCGGGCTCGATGGCGAAGTGGGGAGAAGGGGACCCTCGCTGGATCGTGGAGGAAAGAGCCGATGCTACTAATGTCAACAACTGGCACTGGTGAGATGTGATGAGCGGACACCAACTGTTAGCTAGCAGGCTAATGCTAACTCCACACACACACACACACACACACTGAGCTGGTTCTAGTCCCATCCTGAAGCGGCGGTTGCCTCGAACTCGTCCCGCTGCTCAGACCTGATGGTGCTACCACCTCCTCGGCGTCACATGTTCGATATCCGTGAATCAAAGCGCCTCAGTAGAAGCTGTTAGCCGCGATTAGCTCACCGGTAGCATCCCTTTCAGGTTAGCTTCGTTTGTGGCTAGCTTCTTTAGCTTCTTGTGCGTGCACTGAGGCGGTTGAGCCTTCAGGTCGTGAGTCCACGACACAACAGACTGTCTGTGCCTCGCACACTACGTGTGTCCGTGTGACACCACGTGTGGGTCGAACCTCATGTTGATGTCAGTAGGTTTTCATACAGATTGTGTTCAGAACACGTGAGGAAGCCCCATGCACAACGTGACTGGAGGGTTCTGACCCGCAGCTCCCGGGATGTGATCCATTATCTCACTGCTTCGGTGGTTTGAACAGTTCTAAGAATCATCTGCCAATGAGTCGTGATGTTAATTTCAGTGGCTGAAGCGACACGGCCTGGACGAGCTGTAATTTATTCATTTTTTATTTATATACGTTTATTTCATTCATTAAATGAAAAGGCAAAACCTCAAATGTTGAATGAAGAGGAGCAGAAAGAATAATAATCGTATAACATCTTGATTTAATAATTCATTACGTTTGTTGTAATGTTGAACATTGTGTAGTTTCACCTTACGTGTCATACGTGCACAACATTAAAGTGAATGGAGATGAAGGGAGACTGACAGCTAATCGACATGTTTCCCATTAAAGAAGACAAGAAAGTTGTGTGTTTGTCCTGTTTACCTGTGTGGGTCTGTGTGTGTTTGTCCTGTTTACCCGTGTGGGTCTGTGTGTGTTCATCACTGTGATCTCTGCTGGACTCTTCAGGACCGAGCGAGATGCAACCTCCTGGTCGTTGGACAAGTTAAAGTCGCTGCTCGTGGGTCTGAGCGTGGAGAACGAGGAGGGGACGTGCGAGGTGACCGAGGTCAGCAAGGTGGAGGGAGAAGCCTCCATCAACAACCGCAAAGGGAAACTCATCTTCTTCTACGAGTGGAACCTGAAAGCTGCTTGGACTGGTGAGGACTCTGCTTCCTGTGTGGATGTTCAGTTTGAGTCATGAAGTTGATCCTTATTCTAACAATGGAAGGAAACTAACCTCATCAGCCGTCTACTGCAGATCTTTGTGTCTTTGTATCTCACTCTCTGACGCTTCTTCCCTTTGTTTCACCAGGAGAGTCAAAGTCTGGAGTCAAGGTTAAAGGAGCGATAGAAGTTCCAAACCTGTCGGATGAAAACGACATGGAGGATCTGGATGTGAGTTCCTCAGTGTTCTGTGTGCGCAGTGACTAACTGACTGGGGGGTAAGGGCCGTGTGCTGATGCTTGTCATGTGACCTTTGTCCAGATTTCTGTATCGTTGGACAAAGACGAACCCGACACGCCTCTGACCAGCCTGATGAAAACAAACGGAGCGGAGAAGATCCGTCAGGTCCTGGGAAGCTACGTGGGTTTCTTAAAGACCGGTGAGTGAAATCAGACGAGGAGTTTTGCTTCCACCTTTAAAATTCAGATACAAAGTCCTGGTCATGTGATGTTGGTATAAACTTGTAATTAATATGATTGGAAAAATCTATGATCATGGTATTGAACTTGATAACCCTGTCTTTTCACATTATCATCTTTTTTCCTAATCAGTTCTATATGATTCAGTTTTATAATAAACTCTTTGTATTTGACTGAAGTTGAGTGGATGAAGATGAACTTTCTGTGAAGGTTTGATCTCCTGTTCTTACAGAGTTCACTCAGGGGATGATCCTGCCGACAGCCAACGGAGTGTCCAAGCTGCAGACCACGTCCCAGTCTAAAGCCAAGCTGAACAAAACTCAGGTTTGTGCTGAAACAACAGACAAACAAACAAGTGTAACAGGAACCTGGTGGTGTTTCACACTCTGTGCTGCTGCAGATCTTCACCTGACCTTTTACCTCTGGTTCTGTCAAACAGATTTCCTCCTCGAGCGGCGGCTCAGCTGCTCCAGTCAACACCGGCGTCAAGATCCCCACCTGTAAATTCAGCATGAGAGAAAAGTTCCTCACGTCTCCAGCTGACCTGTACAGGGTCTTCCTCCACCAGGAGGTGAGCGTCACCTGCGAGTCCTCAGGCTGCAGCCGTGCTTTAAAACTTAAATCACCTCCATCCACACAAGCCTCTTAGCTCCACATCAGAAGTTATACCATCACCTGAAAGCATAAAACACAGCTCCCCAGTTTTCAGACTGACACAGGGTCAGCCTCAGGTCTTCACTTCCTTCTCTCAGACAACAAAAGAGGTTCAGAGATAAAAATCTGAAATTTACACAAAGATCTGATTTGACTTCACCCGACCAGCAGCTGTGTTTGATTTCAGCCGTGTGATGAAATGTGTGTGTGTCCACGCAGATGGTTCAGGCGTTCACTCACGCTCCGGCCACCGTGAACGGAGAGAAGGGAGGAAAGTTCCGTCTGCTAGAAGGAAACGTGTTCGGTGAATTCACGGAGCTGGTGAGGACAAACTTCTAAACAGGAGAATAATGAAGATCAGTCACAGGTTATTTTTATTAAGAAGCTTTTATTTCATATTGTCTGAACTGAAAATGTCGTGTTTTGCCACCAGGTCCCTGATGAGAAGATAGTAATGAAGTGGAGGTATAACAACTGGCCCTCTGGTAGGTTCACTGTTTTATATTCAGGAGACGTTTTCTAATGCAAACGCTGTTTTCTCTCTTTTTTTTTTAACAGATAGAACTTAGCGAATAGTTTTAAGCGAGTAATTAATCATTTTACTGAAAATTTCCATTTGCAGGTTTCATTTGTCTTTGATTATCTTTGATATTCTTATAATTTGGATATTTGGGGGGTTTTGCTTATGAGTC
Organism: Platichthys flesus; assembly: GCF_949316205.1. Classification (NCBI taxonomy): domain Eukaryota; kingdom Metazoa; phylum Chordata; class Actinopteri; order Pleuronectiformes; family Pleuronectidae; genus Platichthys; species Platichthys flesus. Next base: position 2,221,755 of record NC_084954.1, read on the forward strand.
CTTGATAGAATATATATTTTAATGGGACTAATCCAGTGAATGTTCTGAACCTGCCTGTTTGGAACGAGCTGTTCTTTTCTCCTGGGGTGAAGCTTGTGGCAGCTTTTCTTCCTGAAACAGTCAAAGTGACCTGAAGAAACTGAGCCGCTGCAAATAAAGATCTGCTCAGTGAGCCTGACTCTGTTTTCATGTCCAAACCAAATTCAACTCTTGAATAGAAGCTGATAAGATACAGACTCAGTTTATTATAAGTCGGAAGACACGTTGAGGTTATTTTAGAATCATAATTTGCACATTTTGGATATTTTAAAATAAGAAATGACCTCGAGTGCTGAGTCATGAATCAGTTCTGCAAAAAAAAAACCTTGAATCAACTGAAATACATGTTCTCTGACTGTGCCGAGGTTTTTAATAGATTCTGTTTTTGTTGTATTTCATACTTAAGGTCCTTGGCTGGTTTATTAATAGTCTTTACCACAGCGTTAGTCACTGACAGTGGAGTTTCTCTTTGCAGAGCATTACGCCACGATCACGATGACCTTCACGGACCGGAGCAGCGAGACGGAGCTGAAGGTGGACTGTCGAGGCGTCCCGGACCACGAGGAGGAGCGGACGAGAGAGGGCTGGAAGAGATACTACTTCGAAGCTATCAAACAGACTTTTGGCTACGGAGCGCGGCTCTTCTGAAGACGGCCGGCTGTTTGTCTTCACTTCTCGTATCCTCAGACCTCTTGATTCTCTCTGGCAGCAGGCGTCCCCCATTTTTAAAGTCGAGTTAGCGACAGAGACACGGTGAGACCAAACGTGTGTCGCCTGTCTGTGAGTGTAGATGTTTTTAATTTCTGAACTTATTTAAATTTAGGGTTTTTCGTTTCCCTCTTCAGTATTTGGGTCAGTTCTTCATAGGAGTGTAAATGGACTGTGCCTTTGGATTGAAAATGATTTGAATAAAGCAAAGAAGAATTTATCGAACCACTAATGCAAATTGGCCTCCACTTCTATAAATATGTAATTATCGCAAGAGTGAAAAATAAATGTTTTTTCTTTTCTTTGAAGTAAAAAAAAAAAAAGTTGCTTTGAGAATGAACTTATTTGACTCTTTAGGTGTAACTGTAGTGAAGATGCTTTCAGCCACGATGCATGTTAGACGGAGGAATCACCACCGGGTCGGAACCGGTCACTTCTAGATCAGCACTGTACTTTCTGTCATTTCATTCACACCTGATTTCATGCACCCTCTCGTCTGTCTGTGATCGGAGCAGCTTGGTCCTTCAGCGGGAACATTTTAAATGTTTACGTGTCAGAACATCAGCAGTTTCGGTTCCTTATGCAGCAGGTAGCTAGCGTAGCAACTCGAGATGTTTCACTTTATTTGGCATAAAAAAATGTACATTTCCATTTTATAAAATGCTTATAGGACGAAGTGCATCTATTTATTCCTCGTGTGATCTGATCATGATGTAAAAAGATTTGTTTCTGGGAATAAACCGACTCCTGTATGTTTGTTTTTATTTATGTGAACACATCTTTTAACTTCTCATTAAATCTGTTCTATCAGGAAAAGTGGAAATGAAGTCATTCATTTAGAGATTGTTTATTTTTTTACATTTCAATCTTCAAATGTTTTCTGCCTTTTTTAAAACATTAATTTACAAGCGCTTTAAAACTCAAACGCTCAAAATGGAAACCACAAGAGGGCGCTCTACAGCTAAACATACACTTAGCTCAGTGTCGCTGCAGGTCACATGTTCGCATCTCCTACGACTGGAAAACAATAAGATAATAAAGAAGAAAAAAAAATCTCAATAAGACCAATCACAAGAAAATATCAAACATAAATAACTTAAATATTTTACACCCAAAATAATAACGTTAATGTTGGCGTCAACTGTTTCCTCTTGTTTTCCTCACAGTCATAAACAGATGTAGAGCTCCGACTCCTGCAGGTTGAGGAGGAGGAGGTCAGTCACAGACTCTAAATAAATAATACATGTTTGAATGGTGTTTTTAGAAGAAGAGGATTAAAAGAGATAACAAAAAATGACAGATAAAAACATTTTGCACGATGAAAGTCTTGAAGAGGTGAGTTTTGAGAAGGGATTTAAAAGTGCACTGATGAACTGGGGGAGAGAATATGATAATTATAATGATAACATATAAAACAGAAACATTAAAGTTCAACAACAACATGACTTTTCTTTGATGCTCAGAAAGTAAAATTAGTGATGTTTTCTGGAGTGTAGTGAACATTTCAGCCTCACAGGGGCGCCACACACAAGGAGAACCTAGTGTTGAAGTGTCCGATCTGTGATGATCTTTTAATGTACAAAGATAAAATATTGTTTGGTTTGTGTGTCTGTTGGGGGGGGGGGGGGGGACTATGAGGATACGTACACTGGAGCTGGAGTCGTGGGCGACGGAGTCCAGGCTCCTTCTCGTCCCCGTGTCGACCACGTCTGGCTTCTTCTTAACAGACAGTTCACTTTGTATGGTCCTGGAAACAGAATAAGAATAGAATCATAATTCTAATTGATAATTGATTAGTAATTAAAAGCTGCAGGTGAATCAATAGCAAAGCTTCATCACCAGTCTCTACCTGTATAAGGGCCACATGCTCAGGCCTCTGTTGTCCCTCTGAGCCGCAGACGAGGCCTGCTCCGCCAGCTCCTTCAGGAAGTGGAAGAGCTTCTCTGACTCGATGCACTGCTTCCTGCAAAAACAACATCAGGTTCTTCATATGCACACATGACTCAAGTTCCATATTCTGAAAAAACAGATGCTGCTCCTGATTCTCACTACAAACTAAAATAAAAGACAGAAGTGAGTTTATTCATTTGTAGATTGTAGGAAATGTAGGTTCTGTTTTTTGGGGGTTTAGTGAATGTCAGCACAGAAACGAGAGAGGAGCAGCACCACACGGGAACAGTCAGTCAGTGTATATATGTAAACACTGCATGAGGTGAACTAAACTCAAGGAGCAGCGGGGGACGGAGCTTTGTCTTGCACATGATAATAAACAGGCGTGTGACGGTGGAGCAGCGGACGTACTCACATGTGAGCCACAGACACCACAGTGGTGAGGTTGGACTGAGTTATCAGACAGGTCTTGGTCAACAGGGACTTCAAGAACATCTCCAACGCCCGAGCTGATCTCTGAGGTTCAGGACGCCACCGCTGCACGACAAGGCCACACACACACAAGCACACACATACATATACACAAACACACACATATACATACACGCACCTCCTAGTACTGGACCACAGGACGTTTACTCCAGGGTCTCAGCAGACAACAAATTCTATTGCCTGCAGGGACGTTTTTAAGATAATCGTTTGTTTTATTAATTTCCTGAGTGTGAAGAATTTCTTTTAATTAAAGTGAAGTAAAGTAAAGTGATAAATTGAGTTGCCAATAATAATTCCTCACAAATGTTTAAATGTAAAATATGAAAATATGAAAACAAACAAGTAATAATCGAACATTCAGTCAACCTTTCAGAATAAGCTTTGACTCGTTCCATATCGGTTATTAGAAGATGCGGCACGCAGACTACAACTCCCAGCATGCTTAGAGGGGCCGAACCTGCAGGTTTGAAAGGATACAGATGATCACGGGAACCGCCATGGCGATCCTCCCCACCTCCGTGTCCTTCTGCATGATCTTCTTGATGCGTTTCTGGGACAAACAAGAAAAACACAGATTCATTAAAAACAAGTCAAGTCGACATTAAAAACAAGTCAAGATGCTGCATTCACGTGCTCCTCGTAAACTCCTCAACTCAGTTTGAATGGTCTCATTTAGTTTGTTCCTAACTGAGTGAAACGACCCAGAAGGAATTCAGCTGCCGCCCTCATAAGAGCTGTTTGTATACTCTTAATAAAGTTGTATTCTCTTGATGTGATCCATATATTCCCTCATCCTAAATATAAAAATATATAAAACTCCTTAAATCCCCTGATTGGAGAAGGCACACAATAAATAACCTTATTTAAGCTTTTCTCCACATATACTCCTCACATTATTATATTATTTCCACATGTCCGTCCTGTTTGTTATTTCCTGTGAGTAGCTGATGTTTAAATGTTCCCTCAGGACGTGAGCTGGTGTTTTGACTCTTCTCTGAGGAGCTGGACTCAACATGTAGGACCTCCAGCTGTGAACAGATTCATGAAGTCAAGCTGTTATTACTCATCAGTGCATACTGCCTGATTTTAAAAATAAAGCATGAAGCTGGAGGAGATGATGAACATGACGAGACAGAAGTTAAATACAAAAGACTTCAGATCACTTCTCTTCTCCTCTGGAGGTAAAAACATGAGCAGCTTCACTGAATCTGTGACGAACACCGAACCTCCCTCAGCTGCTGATGTGGATTCACCTCGTTGTCTCTCTGAATAAAGAAGAAGACTGTCTCCACCGCCAGTGACAGGGTTTTACTTTGCTTTGTCTGGTCAACAACCAGGATTTACCACTGTCCCATAACGCAGCATGAGCTCCCACACTAGGTGCTAGCTTGAGTTGGCAGTTAGCATGTAGCAGTTAGCCTGTTAGCTCCGGTGGTTTTCTGCCGCTGTACTGAAGAAAGGAAACAAACACTCACCGGGGGGAATCGAACGTTGTACTTCCGCTTGTGTCCGGGCATCTCGGTCGCTTCAGTCCGAGCCGGACCGTCACATTTCTCATGTTTTCACCGGGAAGCTCCGCAGAGGCCATTTGTTTACCTGCGGCAGGAAGACACGTGACGAGGGATGACACCTGAGGTCAAGGCCCGTGACCCCTGGCTTGACCCCGTGACCCCGGGAGCTGTTTACATTGTTTATCTCACACAAACATAGTTTAAACACTGTATATATGTTGTTTACATCCCATTTACTTAGTTTACATCCTGTTCACATTGCACATGTATTTCTTATGTGATATAAATATCATGTTTACGTTGTATATTTTTTTTAGATTGTATCATATTTACATACTTCTTTACTTATTACTCTTCACTGTCCTCTTCACTGCTGCTCTAGAGTTTGAGAGACAAAAAAAGTATTTAGATATTAAAGGATTATCTCATTGTAAGATATTTTATTTTGTTATGTAACGTTTTAGGTTTTGATGAATGCCTTTTCTTTGAAATGAATTGTGTTTGAGCTGTAACTGAGTTGATTTGATAAAATAAATAATCTTTCATTTGTTTTTCAGCCTCTTTAACGACTTGTTCAATTTACACAAGCAGAAATTAGGAGGAAGAATCGGGGGCAGATATTCTTTGTAAGAAATCTGTAGTTAATTACCGTGTCGACTCGTTTTGTGTTGCTTGAGGGTTCAAAGGTCAAAGATACGACTGATAATTATTCACTGCAAAGGTCACATGACATCAAACCAACCCGACCAAACCCTCTATTATTATTCCTCTTGTTCCTGATTGGCAGAAAGACGCAGTCATGCTGCACTGGGTTCTGTGTTGTTTCTGTGTGTTTGCCACCCGTCATCATGGGAACGGTAGGTGATTAAATACACGTCTGGTTATTCTGGTTCCTGATGGTGAAACTCACTTTAATCACTTTAAACCAGTTTGAGACCAGAATCTGAAACTAAATGTGTATTTTCTCTCTCGCAGGCCAAATGCTGGGCGGAGGAGAAGACGTCCTCCACCAGGTATTCTGATGTGTCTCCGTCCAAACAGCTGCTGCTATGAGTCAGTGAGGACACGTTAGACAAAACCAGTGGAGTTGGTAGAGGACACAGGTTTTATTCCATTAGAAGGTCGAATGTTCCACTGGTGGGCCGATAACAATCTGATGATATGAGTCTTTTGGTATCAGCGTCTGTGTTTGCAGATATGAAAACGTTTGATTTTACTAAATAGATGATGCAGAAAGATATTTTAAGTGAAAATATGTTTATTTTCTTCATTTCAAGTTCTGTATTTTTGCTTTTGTGTTTTCTTTTTGTGTAGAATTAGGTTCATGGTTAAATTGTGGTTACTGTAAATCCCAGTTGGCCTCGTAGGGGCTGAACCATCTGTGCAACGTGCTCTGCTCTTCTTTGTTTGGTTTGATGACAAACTCTCAGGAAGCATTGCCAACGTTTCAAAAAATATATAACTCCAGTTTATGAGTATAAGAATTTAGTTTACTGCTGAATATTGGTGTCGTCATTTGCCTCAAACATCCAGACCTGAAGTGTCAGAATCCACAGTGAGCCCCAGCCAGCAGAAAACAATAACAACACAACAAATTCATGTAAAATCATGAATGATTTTTCTAACACAATCACATAGAAGGATTTTATTTCCTAAAAACTGTTTTTCTTTTGGTCTTTTTTGCTGCAGGATGTTCCTGGATCAGATTTCCTCCGGCGTCCTCTTCATCCTCTGTTTCGCTGCGCTGACGTGAGTCCGTCTCCAGCCGTCCCCTCCTCAGGTAACTGTCTCCTCTTCCAACATCTGTGGGGTCAAATCCCCCTTGAAGTGAGAACAGCTGCACTGCAGGTTTACATCCCCTGAGAATAGAGATTTCTTTTATGTCTGTTTTCGAATAATTTATGGGTGAGCGTGAAAAAAGCACAAAAGAATCTCTGAGATTCAGATAAAAATAGAAATAAAAAGCTTTGTTTTTATTCCCTACAGACGCATCATGCTTTATTTTTATCAGGAGAATAACTCTGCTTTATTTTTAGGACTTATTCTGTAATGTTTTAGTGCTTTTGAATGTTTTTCCTTCTGTTTCAGTGGAATTGGTTAAAGCTGCAGACGTGAAGGTCATCGCTGCTCTGGGGGACTCTTTAACTGTGAGTGGACAGACACATTTATTTAAATATTCAATCATATTAATGGGAGATATGTAATTTTCTAATTTGTATTTGCATAATAATATCTCTCTCTCCTGCTGCAGACAGCTATCGGAGCGAATGGCTCCACAATTGCCTCGATACCTTTTGAATTTCGCCAAGTTTCCTGGAGGTAAATCTGAGAGCTCTGTGTTTTTCCTCCTTTCACTTGAATATCCTGTAGAGGCCCCCAGAGGTCAGAGGTCAGAAGATATAGTTACATAACTTTGACTAATCCAGTTTGTTTTACAGCTGTGTCCAAGTTCATTTCCCTTCATTCTTATCTAATCAGTCAGATTAGAAATACTGTTAATTAGTAAATTAGTTTTCTATTATTAGGACTCCTGTTATGGTTCTGATTCACAGGCCCTGTCTCTTTCCCTTCTCTCTCTGCAGCATCGGAGGCTACGGGACTTTTCAAAATGTCATCACACTGGCAAGTAAGTTAGTAGTGAGTGTGCTTGGTGGTTTAAAAGAATAAAAAACTCAAAGGTTCACCAGAGCAGTAAAGTGTGTGTGAAGCCGACCGTCCACAGGAAGTCATCTTTATCCTGAAATCTGTTTCCAGACATTTTTAAACTCTTCAATCCCAAACTGCTGGGTCCGTCCCCGGTGGTGACGATGCACGGTCGACCCACGAGCGTCAACGAGACCGGCTTCAACTTCGCCGTCACCGGCCACAACACGCTGTGAGACCCGTTAGAACTTTTATATATATATATATATATATATAACTTGAGCCTCATGGAGGATATATACTTATTTTAATTACAACATTTTTAGACCAATGTTTCAGCTCTATATACTTTATAATACAAATTTAACATATCCTTATTCTTCTTCTTTCTATATATATTGTATTTTTTCATATTCTTTATATTTTTATTCATAATTCTCTAGGTTTTTATAAATGTTAATTTTTGGTTGAAGCATCTGTAAGAATCCCAAATTCCCATATTGGGATTAATAAAGTATGTCTGATTGTGATTGTTGAGTCAATTCAAATCAAGCCTGAATTAAAAGAATAAATAAATAATGCAGTGAAAGTAGCAGAGAATAGGATTAAAAAATCATTTTCTAAAAAAGAAAATGTTAACATTAAATTGGATTTAAACTGGTCGATAGTGGCACAGGATCTAACGCGGGGCAGGGTTAGGGTTAGTCCCAAATCCCAAAACATTGAAAATGAGCTGGAGGAAAATATATGATTTATTTTGCAGTTGAGAAAATATTTTGATATATTTTAACTGAGACTAATTACAGCTTCATATAATTTGTCAATACGTGATAGAGTTTTATTGATGTTAATAAAGCTGCTGACTCATCACCGTGTGTCTACAGGAACGTGTCCGATCAGATAACACACATGATCCACACGTTCAAGTCGTATCCAGTGAGTATCAAGGTCCAGACGTTTTTTAATTAGATGATTAATTATCTTGCAAACGTGGAAAATGAGAAGTTTCTCCTCCAGGGTCTGAACTTCCTGGAGGACTGGAAGGTGGTGACGATGCTGATCGGCATGAACGACATCTGTGACTACTGTAAAGACGAGGTGGGAATTCAGCTTTAGGTTTTTTAGATTCTGGATTTGTTGTTCGGACCAAATTATTTGTTTGAGACACTTCAACAGTTTGTCCTGAAATATATAATTATTATAATTCATCTCCTCTTCTACTCATCTTTATTCTTGTGAAACTAACGATAATACAAATTGTATAGGCAGGAGACAGAAAAGGGATATTTATTAAATGGTATGAATTAAAAGATGTGTTCCATCTCTCCACAGGTTCTATTCTCCCCCGACAGTTTCATCCGCCACATAACAGAAGCTCTGGACATGATGATGAATGAGGTGAGATTTAATAAACATATCATTAAGAGATCAAAAGCATCAGAGGGACGATATGAACCCTTCATGTACAATCAGACACTGCTAACTTTTTAATATCATGTCGTCCATCTTTTCTTACGGTCTATGTCCAGAACTCAGAAACATTCAGTTTACTATGGAATAAAGAGCTGGAAACTCAAATCTCCTCAGGAGAGTAGTTCCAGAGTCTGATGGTGGAAACTCAGTCCTCTTTAGTTCCCAGTGTTGACTCAAGGACTAGTTATTGTTAGTTGAATATCCTAGATTATGGTTTGGAGCACACAGAGTTAGTGGCTCTGAGGCCCCACCGTGCTGGGAGAGCAGCTGGTACGTGAACTGGTGGGTCGTTAGATCCCAGCTCGTCCAGTTCCCCAAGTTTCCCTGGGCAAGAAACTGGAGCCCAATTTTTACGGCCTGAGACTGAAGGTCTGGGTGAATGAGTGAGTTACAACTGTACTGGGAAGAGCTTTAAATACCTTCCACTCAGTGGGAGAGACGGCCGCTGTGAGAAGCTCCGGATATCTCCATTTCAGCACGAGCATAACAACATGCTTTGTGCTCTACTGGAGGCAGCGAGTGAAAAGGTCAGAGGTCGACGACACGGTTAGGATTCAACCTCAGGGATCAGTGACGTCTGCAGCAAGTGTCAAGTCAGCAAGGATCATATTTGACAGGATATTTTCAGGCTGGACCAACGACCACAACTCTAGACTGACTAGAAATACACAAAGTAACAGATTCATTCAGTGTCACGACACAAACACACACACACAAGGTTCTGGATGCTGGTGAGCGGGTTCTGAGGTTTTCTGTAAACATTCCAGTACGATGGTTCACATCTCTACACACTCTATGGTTCAGATCTCTACACACTCTATGCTTCAGATCTCTACACACTCTATGTTTCAGATCTCTTTACACACACTCTCTATGGTTCAGATCTCTTTACACACACTCTCTATGGTTCACATCTCTTTACACTCTCTATGCTTCCGAACTCTACCTACTCTATATGGTTCAGATCTCTTATATTCTCTATGGTTCACATCTCTTTACACTCTCTGGTTCAGATCTCTTATACTCTCTATGGTTCAGGTCTCTTTACACACACACACTCTATGGTTCAGATCTCTACACACTCTATGTTTCAGATCTCTACACTCTCTATGTTTCACATCTCTTTACACTCTCTATGGTTCAGATCCCCAGAACCATCGTGAACGTGGTGCAGATTCTTCCCATGAAGCCCCTGAGAGACGTCCAGAGGCCGACGCTGGGATGTCAACTTCAAAACTTACGAACAAAACAGACATTCTCTTCTTCTTCTTCTTCTTCTTCTTCTTCTTCTTCTTCTTCTTCTTCTTCTTCTTCTTCTTCTTCTTCTTCTTCTTCTTCTTCTTCTTCTTCTTCTTCTTCTTCTGGTTTAACCTGCTAATCTTGATTCAATTATTATATCATGTTGATATAAGATTTGACTAGCTCCCTTATAGAGATTATTATTATAGATAAGTCTCTGTTTAAACACTCAAACAGCCGCTTAACCTCATTTCCCTCAAATTTAAAATCCTATAATCTTATTCATGTTCAACCAGAACCTGAACAAGCAGGAAATCATAATGACCCTTTTAAGAGAGTTTTAAAAATATCATATTTTAGAAGTCATTCTAATCAAAACTTATTTCTGATGATAAAGGCTACTGTCGTATTTGTCATGTTCATACTGTTTTATTTATACTTGTGAATTGTATTGTTTATATAGTAGTTTTTATATGGTATTATTTCATCATTTACATATTTATATTTAAACTAATATTTATATCTATTTTTAATACATTTCATCATGTACAAATTGTAATATTCATCTTTATATTACTATTTGTACATATCATATAATATATATGTACTTATATTGTGTTATATACATCCGTAGTATTAAATCATATACATATAGAAGTATTTAATCACACTGTAGTATATATTCAGTATTCTAATGTCCAGGATCTTTACTTCACCGGCTTCATGTCAGAATAGAAGATGACAGTTTATACCTAATAATCTGATAATCTGATAATTTGATAATCTAATAATCTGATAATTTGAAAATTTGATGATTTGACAACCTGATGAGATGATGATCCAGTCGTGTGATAATCTGATGAATTGTTAATCTGATGAAGTGATGATCCAGTCATGTGATAATCTGATTATCTGATCACAGGAGTTTCTGCTTGTGTCTCGTTCAACCTGAAGAAAACTCCACTGAGCTGAAGGAGCTGGTGGAGATTAACTCTGAATTCCAGGTGACGTGTGAGGAGCCACTAAAGTGAAGTGTGTGATAAATATGATCAAACCTAGAGCAGGAGAGGGGAGCACAAATATTAATACAGTCCATAATCTGTCATTGTGGACCAATAAGATGAATTTATATATTACATTCATGACATGTTGCCTTTTTTAACATTCTTTCCAGAGACGATTAGAGAAGCTTCTGCAAAGCGATCGCTTCTTTAAAAACGACTTTGCTGTTGTTCTGCAGCCGTATTTAGAGAACGCACAACCACCCAGACTTCCTGTATGTCGCACACAAACACACAAAGTTTTCTCTTTTTTAAATAACCACATTTATTAACTCAAAACCTTCTGTCTTGACTTCAGGACGGGACAATGGACTTGAGCTTCTTCACGGCAGATTGTTTCCACTTCACTGTGAAGGGACACGAGGAGCTGGCCAAGGGACTGTGGAACAACATGGTGATGCTTAAAGATTTTAAACTTTATTATTATTACTGGGAAAATAAAGTTTATTAAGTACAGAACCTTTTAAAGAGTTAAAAAGTACAGCTGTATAGATTAAACTAGAAAAGAGTAAGACAGGCCGAACAGTCTTATTATGAAATCCACATTTAAAACCAGATTTTTTATTTGATGAATATTAAAATATATTTGTCATATTAAAGTTGACACAGGGTCAATGGTGCAATGAAAAGTGTGTGACAGGTCAGCTGGAACTGTAATGGCCTCTCGCCTCCATGTGAGGTCACCTGGAACCAAGATGAGATCGCAGCAGGCGGATCAGACTCATATCAATGTTTGCATCAGAGGTTGTTTTAAAAGTGAATTTAAATCAAACAAACTGTTAAATGAACTTCAATGACACTGACTGTGTGCTTAGTTCCAGCCTGAAGGAGCCAAACAGAAGATCGAGACGTTTACAGATCCGTTGAAACTCATCTGTCCACCTGAGGTACGAAACACATGAGGAGTTGTTCACGACTGTTCCTGAAACACGTTGATGTGCACATGTCTTTATTTATTTATGTAAATATATATATATATATATATGTCACTCTTCTGCAGGATCATCCTTACATCTACACCAGACCCACAGTTGCATCGTCTGCTCCGGCCCTGACTCGTGTCTCCATGATGCTGACGTCTCTGCTGTCTGTGGCCGTCATGTTTTATTTACCTTAATTCAATATAATACCTGGATTAAATATTTAAGATCCATAAGAGCCTGTGACTCTCAAACATAAACACTCAGGGACGTCTAAAGGGAAATTTCAGATTTATCTTTTTGAAATAAAAAATGAGAAAAACAGATATAATACTATATTCATTGTCCAGATTTATTTTTAAGTTTGTTTTTAAGTAAATCCTTTGTCAAATATAAAAAATCATGATCTGATCTTTGCTGACAATTTCCACAAATTAAATAAAGAAGTTTGGCTCAGCAGTGAGACAGATGTGTCCAAACATCCACATCCGGTTATTAATCTGAAAACTTTATTTCAGAATAACTGAATCTTCTCGTTTACAAGCTGCTGCTGTTGATTAAATCTTGAAAATAAACAAATGTTGAGCTCTGATTTGGTCTTTTAATATCTGGTAAATGTTGTTGTGTATACGTGAGGCTGAGTTGTGTGTCTGCCGTCATTGTAACCAGGACAAACTTGACATTGGAATATTCTGTGGTGCAAATGATCTGAATAAACTCAAACTGAAATACAACGGTGAAGATCGTTTTTGTATAAGAAGCGAATAAATTATAATAATCAGTAAGAACTCTGAACGTTATAACTTCACATCAGTATTTGAAATTCATTTTATTTCAGCACATTTTTTCTGACAAACTTAGAACAAATTAATCTAGAGACAGAAAGAGAGAGACAGACAAACAGAAACAAATATAGAGACAGAGAAACAGAGACAGAAAGAGAGAGAGAGACAGAAAGAGAGAGACAGAGAGACAGACAGAAGGAGAGTCAGACAGAGACAGAAAGAGAGAGAGAGACATACAGAAACAAATAGAGAGACAGAGAAACAGAGACAGAAAGAGAGAGAGACCGAAAGAGAGAGACAGAGAGACAGACAGACAGACAAAGACAGGGAGAGAGAGGGAGAGAGAGACAGACATAGACAAAGACAGAGAGAGACAGGGAGAGAGAGAGACCGACAGACAGAGACAGAGAGAGACAGACAGACTAGAAAAAAAAACTCTAAACCAACATGATTTAAAGTGCGGGCTGCAGTAGCGCGGTGTGGCCGCCGGCGGCAGCAGAGCCACTGTTTACAGGCAGAGAACAGGAGGCTGCACGAGCTGTGGACGCGTGGAAACCGGAGGTCGCAGCAGAAGCTCGTGTAAAGTTGGTGAAACTCGCAGGTGAAACGGTTCGGGTCTTGTGGGTCTCATGGTGACATTCTACCGGATCCCTGCTAACGACTCGCCGGCTTCAGAGCGTCGATCCGGGCGGTAAATCGCCACATTCCGCCCGCGGACTCCTGCACGCTCGCTAGCTAGCTAACAGCTAGCTGCAGGAGCTACTCGGCTAGCTGGCTAGCGAGGTCCAGCCCCAGAGAGAAGTTGTTTACCCCAAGTTGTGGATGTGGTCGCCCCCCGAGCTGCCCACGACTTCTCTCCGGGACCAGAGGGCCAGGACCCCCGCGGCACACTGGACTTAACGCTGCGAGCTGTTGGGAACTAGCAGGATGTCCGCAGAGGTCGAGAGCAGCCAGGTCGACTCCGGTCTGACAGCGGAGAAGCACCAAAACAAGTCCGAGGCGCAGAGGGAGCAGCCGGGGCAGAGGGGCTCCGACAAGCCGCTGCAGGGCGGCTCCGAGGCGGACCGCAGCCCCGCGGACACACACAGGAAATCCAAGGAAAACGACAAGGAGAACGACCAGAGCGGCGACGCGGACGCGGCTGCGGAGGCGGAGAAGAGGAAAGTTGTGGAGGCTCCTCCGCCGAAAGTCAACCCGTGGACCAAGAGGACCACGGGCAGGGTCGGCATCAACACCATCAGCTCCCAGGACAAAGGTGAGGTGGGGGGGGGAGCTTTATCACAGACACGTTACAGTGGAGCAGATTGAAACTTGGTACAATGTTCGGACGGTCCGGGTCGCGGCTGCGGGAGCTGAGCACGTTGCTGCCGCAGCGTGTGACAGCTCTTCTCCGGGGGGTGGGGGGAATCCTCCCGAACCCACTCGGGCCTGGCCCACCTCGGCCCGGGTTCATTTCTAACCCAGCCCCGTGCACACACTCGCCTGTCAGCTCGGTGCTGAGGGGTTGCTGGTGCCATGTTCGCCCCATCCCCCCCTCCCCCTGCTCGGATCGCTCCCTGAGCACCACGTGTTGATTGCTGACAACTGCTACTTCTTTAGCCTGAGAGCTCCGAACAAGCTCCCCCCCCACCCCCTCGGCTCCACACAGCAGCTCATCGGCCTTACATGCAGCACATAGTGGTGGTGGTGGTGGTGGGGGGGGGTTCTCATGAAGTGCTGTGTTAGTGCAGCAGGGCTCGTGTAGCTGTGTGGAAGCTAGTCAGGCTAACTGCTGCTGCTGTAGAGACACGTTGTGCACGTCCAATGGCCTGGCTGCCTGCAGGTCCTCCCACCAGCCTGCTCCCACTGACACCAGTGAAAAATGTGAGCGTAGTGGCTGGACAGGTGGAGGTGCTGCTGGAGCTTGCTCAGTAACCATCACACACAATAGATGCACTGTAATTACTGTTACTTATGCCAAGTCTACACAATGACACACTTTAAAAGTAGGTCAAACTAGTGGCAAAGCAAATTATAACACATCAAGGGATCGTTCAGAGAAAAGTGAAACTTCACTCATCTTCCACTCACCACTGGAGGGGGGGGGGGGGTTGAGTCCACTGAACACTTTGTAAACAGCGTTCCAGCAAAGCCAATACAATTGAAGTAGTGTAAAAACACAGTTCATCCTCCATATATTTGATATTAAATACTTTATATACAATTATATATTGACATGTATTCCGTCACACAACAGAGAACTTTGAAATTGTGACTAAACCATTAATTTCCTCTGGTTTACAACCGATAAACTCAAATACATTAAATGTTGAACTTGTGCAAAATGGAGAAAAACAACAAATCTTCTTGTTTGAAAAACTGCAACTCATAAGTATTTGTTTAGTTCTATTGAATTAAGTGACCCATTGAGTTGTTTATTATAATTCATTTGTAAGTTATTCTTTGTATTGAATATCTACTCATTCGATAATAGTTTAAAAGTTAATTATTTAAAACGTATTTGTACTTTTTTTTACTGTAAGTTAATAAGTAACAAAACTTAAAGGACCACATGGCGTTCTGTGAACGTGTCACTGGCATCATCACGGTTACAGTAGTTTCAGCTCCAGGCTTTAAACCAGTAACTGAAAACCTGTGTTACCAACGCACAGTTTGTGCGATGGTATAGTCCTGGGGGGGTGGGAATCCTAATGGTAGGTGCTGTTGCATTGTGGGTAATGTAATAGGATCCGTGGTTTTTGGTTTGTGACTCATGCTTGGGAGTGAGATCCCGGAGGCTCCTGCTCTGTGTTTTCTCTTCTGTTTCAGCCTCAACTTGAAGTTTGACTGAACTCTGGAGTTTGATGTTGACTCTCTGGAGTTCAGACGACAGACCGATAAACTTTCAGTCTGTCTGATTAACACGTTTATTCATCACCTAGCATTTCCCCCGGCCAGTTTAAATGTTCAAACACCTCTCAGATACCTCAACTGTTTCAGATGTTAAAACTGTCTAACTGTGCTGACACACACTCACAACTGAGCTGTGAGTGTGTGTCAGAGCACATAGCGACCAGAGGAGCTATATTTGAAGCGTTCGACTCTGGCAGGAGAGTAGGCATCGTTTTACAGTGCTACTGTACAGGCCGCTCTGTGGGGGGGGGGGGCTGCAGGCCTGCAGGCCTGCAGGCTCCCCCGTGCATACACCCAGTTCGTATGGACGCCCCGGCCCGTGCGTTGCTTATCAATCCGACCACCAGCCGAGCGATAGGGACTGTCAGGCTGCAGCGAGCCACTCCCAGCAGCTGCCTGCCGAGACGCAGCCGCATACCGCTGCTGGCAACACACCAAACACCCTCAACTCGTTCAGTCGCTGTCCCTCGGGGGGAGGAGGATATTTATTCGTTCTGTACTGGCAGAAATTCCCTGGGCTACGCACCAACACACACACACACACACACACACACACACTGATTAGAGCAAGAGTACATGACTCAACCTTCTGACTCCATTGTGGAGCAACCTGTGCTGAGACTGGAGGGAAAAGGGGAATTCAGATTAGACTCTGTTCTGGTTAATATGATGAAGTCACTTTCACTCATTGGCTCTGTGTCTGCAGATCAACAAAACGCTCTGAAAGTCGTCCGGGCCAGCAAACCCAGGCCGAGGAAGTCCAGCAAGGTAACGAGGACCTTATTATTTTTTTATTTATTCCTTTTTCCAAATGTGTTTGACTTTAATGTTTTTCAAGCCGGAGCCTCCAGGAGCTGCTGTCACCCACTTCTAAATAAACCACCATGTTGGATTCCTTGAGGTGATCACATGTTCCTGTATCACCTCGCTGAAGTTCTGCCTGGTGGTGGAACGCAGGATGGGAAATCAACATCTGCTGCTGACTGTTGTGTTTGCTTTTCTTTGTAATTTCAGATAATCACGTCTCTCAGAAAGTTTTCACACGTCTCCGTCCCTGGCGTCTGTTTTTTTTTTAAATCTACGACAGACTTGACACAACAGCAGAGTTATTTAAAAACTAATTGTTTCTGTATTTGAAGCAGAAACTGTTTTGTGAGATTGTGAAAAAACAAACCTTTTCCCAGAATCTAAATTAAAGTCTTAAATTTTCTTAGTTCAGAAACCAAAAGATTTTCAGTGTTGAGCTACAGCTAGTAATTATTGATAAATTTTGCTTCTCGCTTCAGAATCATTGATTAGGATGAAAAAGAAAAGTTCACAAAGTAAAGAGAAAATAACAGTAAATCATATAAACATCCGATTTTGTTATTAAATACAACTTGAGAAAGTTAAGTTGACACTTTCCAAAATATATTTTTTGAAATTGTAGCAAATGTCTGCTACACAACACTGAATGAACAATGTTCCACTGGCCAGCAGGTGGCAGTAATGTGCCACGCAGTGCAGCATTAAAGAAGGTGAAGAACACAGTTACTTTTAAACATGGATATAAACTAAGCTGGATTTAAAAGATAACTAAATAGTTTATGAAGGAAATTCATCTCTGGACCAGTTTGTTCCAACTTAATGATCAACACAGGAGTTCTGGTGAATGACCCTGAACGTAAACAAGCTTTGTTTGTTGTGAGTAAACTTTACAGGCAGATTTACTTACCAGTGACCTGATTGTAAACAAAACACAAATAAACACATGCAGCTAGACTCCCGCTTTTCAATGGAAATACCTTTAAAACAATCAGGAATAAATAGAAGTTATGAAGAAAAATTGTTTGTAAAAGATTGCTATAGTTTATGTTGATGTTTTTTAACTTGTGTGAACTAACAGTTTGATTAAGTGACATTAAAGTGAAGGAAAACTCCGTCACTTCACCTGCATCAGTTAAGAGTTTCTTTTAAAGCCAAAGTACCCTTTAACCATCCTTATTGTTTCCAAAACCACTTTCCTCCCTCTACTAGAGTGTGATCAGATTCAATCAGGGTTTTATTTTTCTGACCTTTGTCCTTCGAACTTCGATCTTGATCAGATTTACCAAATTTATCATCCACGTTGAAGGGAAGTGACTCGACCTGTTTATCGGTGTTTGCAGTTCCCTCAACATCCGGAGCACTGACCTCCTCCTCCTCTTCCTCCTCCTCTTCCTCCTCCTCTTCCTCCTCCTCCTCTTTCACCTGCTCCACATTCAATGTTGATCCAACCAGTGGAGGTGACGGGTCAACTTGTGAAAACTAAAATATTGATGTGTTGTTATTAATGAACGTGTTAATTTCTCTTAATTTTACAGTCCGGTGACTTCAGCGATATCACAAACTGGCCCACACCCGGGGAGCTGGCCAAAGAGGTGCGTTGTGTGTGTGTGTGTGTCTTTGATCACGTGTGTAGCTGATGTTAGTTCAATACAACATTGTGTTAGTTCCCTGCTGCTTTTCTACCAAACACACTGGTTGACCGACATGCAGGCTTTTCTGATATGTGCTCACCAGATGGAGTAATAAAAACACTCAGCCATGTTTAAAGAGTACTCTGTGCTTATTTGTCTCTAAAGACAAAAACAAATTGAAGATCCATTAGACTCTTTAGATGAATCCATGTCCAACAGAAACTCCTTGTGTTCAGTAGTTCAACTAAATAGTTTTTATATGTTCACAAGAAAAAGGCAAAAGTATGATTTATCTAATACAAAATATTCTTTACAAGACATTTTGGGGTGATTTGTCAGATTTTACTTTCCTGATTCATTAGATTATGTTGTTTGGATTTTGTCAAGTTCACTTTTTAAGTTTTAGAAAAGTAAGAAGCTAAAACTTAAAGGCAAAATTAGATTTTTACAAATGACACAGAACAAGCAGAAGCAACAAAAACAAATCAAATATTAAAGAATATAAAGTTGAATTGTTATTGAATAAAGCACAAATATGACCTGGTGTCTGTCCGTCTCCACAGCAGCAACAAAATGTCCTGAACAACAACGGAAAGAAGCCCAACGTCTCTCGCAAGGAGGAGGAGAAGACGGGCGAGCGACCGGAGAGCAGCCAGGATGGGGGGGAGAGCAAGGAGAACCAGGAGGCGCAGCCCGACCTGCTGGGAGAGCTGCCCAAAGACGGAGAGTCCAAGACGGCCCCGGACGCCACGAGCGCCAGCCTGAAGAAGAGGGGGGGTGAGGGTGAGCAGTCCTCTCTTTCTCTTCTGGGTTCAGCATGTTTTTAAATGATGAAGACGGCAGCAGCTGCAGTTCTGGTTTGATTCAGTCACATGTCGTCGCTGTGTCGTGAAGATAAACCTCCAGAAGAAACAACTCTGTGGTAGAAAGTGGAATGTCGGTAAATCTTGTGTTGATGCTGAACGTCTTCCACCGCACAGCGACGACTCAGATCTCTTTGAGGCAGCATGTCAATAACTGTATGGATCCTGATTGGATGCATGTTCTGCTGTGATCACCTATTTGCTTCACTTCCACTGGCTCACTTCATCAAGTCTGAAGCAGAGATGAAGTTTGGATCTGGAATAAAACTACAAAACTCCCTTTAAACGTCTTTTTGCATATTGGACGATCTCATTAATATCAGTTCCTGCTGTATTGAGACAGTTTGGGGATATGTTTAATAGATGAAAAGGTTAATATCATATGTGCATATACTTGTACTGTGTATAACATAGCTAGCAGCTACTTGTTTTAGTTTAGCATAGAGTCGGGAAACAGGAGGAAGCTGCTCATGTGGTTCAGTCACCAGTAAAACCAGTTTACACGTTTCATCTCGTGTCACCTTCACAGAAATTCAACTGTAAATGACAAAAGTTTCAATATACCAAATGCATATAATTTGAAAGAAGAAAAAAAACGTTTTTTATTGAAAAAAAATATCCATAAATACACATTTTTACATTTGTTTATCATTTAAAAAAGGTTGTCATATTGTCAAACAGACACACTTATTCATAAATCTGTCAGGCTCCAATTATCCATCCACAATATTCCTTCATGTTATGTCCAGTTGAGTGTTTGAGTTTCATTAAGATCAGAAGAAGAAGTTTCGTCATCGATGGATCTTTTATGTTCTTGATCTTTTTATATTTGAATTCAATTTGTTCCAAAGTGAAAATCTGTTTTGGGATCAAACCTCCTGAAGCTCTTGTGTCCGGTTGTGTGATCATCGCTAGGTAACAAACGTAAGTGGGTGTCTCTGCCGCTGGAGGACGGCTCCCGGGACGACGGCGGGGACAAGACGCCCGGGGGGGGACACACGGAGCCCAACAGCGACTCCCCCGACCCCACCTCGCCCAATCACACGCTCCATAATAACAGGCAGCATGATAGCAGCAGGAGTAAGTGGCCAGCGGCTCCTTGTTCTTTATGTGCACGCCTCAGTCTCTGTTGTGCTTCTTCACTTGTGGGATTTAGAGCCTCTGTGTTTCTGTGTGTTTCTGAACAACTAACAGAATGAAAGCATGGTGTAGAAACCGAGCTGGGATCAAACTGACTATTCAAACTCCTGTGAGAGAACTTTCCTTTCAGAGCCTGTGACTTCTACCTGCTCATTTCACTCTGGAGGTTTTCTATTAAAACTACAAAAGGCATCAAAATAAATTGACCTTTTTTTTAATCCAATAACCTGTGATTTATTGTCATAGTTTTATTTATTTCTATTGATTATCATAGCATTTGAAACACCAACTCTATTTCTGAGGTTTAAGGAAGTTTAATCTTGAGGAAGTCAGATATTCACTCAGGTTGTAAATAAACAAACTATATTATTAAGATACTACCCGATGGGGGGGGGGGGTACGTGTTGTATGTGCGGACACTGATCTTGAACGTTTTCCGGTCACAGGCTGGAGAAGTGGACCGAGGGACTTCGGTGACGAGGCCGCCAGCGTCCGAAGTGACGGTGGGAGCGTTCGTGGTGGAGTACGAGGCCGAGGGAAAGGTCGTGGGCGCGGGAGAGGTCGTGGACGAGGTTTGTTTTTTAATTATTTGACTCTGGATAACATACAAGTCATACTGACGGTGCTATCTTGTTATATTTATATAGTTAACAATGTAAAAACGTGGTTTCTTCTGTTTCTCCTCTTCTCTATCAGGTCGTTATGAATTCTCCCAGAACTTCAGAGACTCTCAGTCGTCCGACGGATCGGCTCAGGGCGACTTCGGCAACAACATGGTTTACTACTACGACGACGGCAGCAAGGTCCAGATGTACTCGGTGGATGAGAAGCTCCTCAAGGAATACATCAAACGTCAAATGTAAGAAACTGACAGCTCTCTCCTTCCTGCTCTTTAAATCGTGCAGGTTTCAGTGTGTTCACCTAAACAGCCGACTGGGCAGCATGGGAGCATGAAGAATCCAGATCGGAGGAATTGATTCAGATTCGTTCTTTCTTGATCACCTCCGGAAATGTCCAGAACCCAAATGAGATCTTTTAAAACACAGCTAGAGAACGTTACTGATTAAATTTCCCTTACATTCTATCATTCCGAGTGATTTTCACTGTAGGTTACATTGACTCTCCAATTCTATAAGTTAATAAATGGATCTTAATCTTTTTAATACCACTTATTAGAATGAGACATTCATATTATTTATGTATTTTTACAGCTGTTGTTGAGGGGTGAACGAGTAACTCAATTGTAATTGGCTCTTGGAAGCTGTGATTAAAGTTCTGCTCCACTTTCTGCTGTGGTTTTAATCAAAACAGGGAAAATACCCTTTGAATCATTAAGTTCTGAAAATATTAATAATAAGTAAGAAACTGAAATCAACCTTTCTCCTTCAAATTTACAGTTTAAGCTTCCACTGATATGAAGTGTAACAGCTGAAAAAGGCCAAATCTGAAATTTTAAATACTACGATTAAAAGAAGAATCTCCTCCAAGCTTCAGTTTCACAAACGAGTATTCATGGCAGAGAGCAGCTCTGAAGTGAAGCGACTCACAACACGTTGGCCTCAGCTTTATCAGCACGATGGAAAATTATACCTGCAAAGGTCAAGGTGGGAATATTTTTAACAGCCGGAGAAGATTGTGTTTGTGTGCCGCTCCGAGTTGAAGAGCGATAACAGAAGTGCAGCGTAGTAAATCTCCCTGTGACCTGCAGGGGGCAGCGTGCACTGCGAGGCTGACTGACAGCTTTGGCCTCATTACTGAAGCAGACTCAGAATAGGGGAGGGTGAGGTGCGTCCTAAATATAGTCTGAGTGCTGCTGGGGGGATGGGGGGGGGGGGAGTTATATGCAGGCCTGTGCAAGGAAATGTAGAAAAACTTTTAGGGAGGAGGGAGAGGAGAGAGGTATATATGGGAGTGGGGGGGTGCATACTTGTCTTCTCCTCTCTCGTCTCCTTCATGTGATTCAGGCTGCTCACTCAGCCGGCGTTACTCCCCCTGCTCATCGCCTGCGGGCTGAGCCTGACCTCCGTGCGGGGGGGCGGGGGCTGGTGACTTAAAGTGCTGTGACAAGTAAAGGAGATTTCAGAGATTTCCCCCGTCTACAGATTTTGGTTCACAACCCACGAGTCGACGTGTAGAATAGATGCAGAAATCCTTCAGATGATGAAATATGAAAATAGTTTGATTAACTTTCAGTAGATTGAGAACGTGGTAGATCTCCAGATTGTTTCAGTTCAAGCACTATTCACATTATTCAGTAGAGCTCGTGTTTAACTGTGCTTCCTTCCTCCAGCGAGTACTACTTCAGCCTCCACAACCTGGAGCGAGACTTCTTCCTGAGGAGAAAGATGGACGTGCAGGGCTTCCTCCCCATCTCCCTGATCGCCAGCTTCCACCGCGTCCAGGCCCTGACCACCGACGTCAGCCTCATCCTGGAGGTAACGTCACGTCCTCCCTCCCTCACTCACAAACTCTGCAGTCGCACGCTTCTCTGCTGCGTCGGGGGATTAGTTTAAATTCATCATGGCTTCGGGTCAGAGGTGAATCGAGGACGACATCCACAGTCCTGTGTTAAGCTTTAAGTCCATATTGAGGAGAATCAGGTGGAGAACATTTGAAGTGATGAAAGAGAAAGTGATAAAAACTCCTGGATCCACATCCTGATCCCTTCTCTTGGGCCCCCCCACAGAATTTGATGGAAATAGTTTCAGTTGTTTTTTGTAAATATTCCTCCTGATGAGAACCTGACCTCCTCTGTGAAGGTTACAAACACAATAAAAACACAATTGCAGGCAGTGAAAGTGCTGCCACACAATTCATGGATATGAGTTTGACCTCTAACGCTTCCTGCTCCCCAGGCCCTGAAGAACAGCACGGAGGTCGAGATTGTGGACGGGAAACTTCGCTGTAAAGTTGAGCCGGAGCGCTGGCCCATCCTCGCCCCCCCCATCGGGGACTCGCCCCGGACCGACTTCTCTCAGCTCATCAACTGCCCCGAGTTCGTTCCCCGTCAGACGCTCAGCTCCACGAACTCCGGTCAGTGTTCAGCTCTGTCCTTTATTAAGTGTTTGTGTCTTTGTTGCTCTGAGCTGCTTCTTTTCACCTTCAACACAACAAACACACACTGTGGTTTGTTTTAACTCACACACAGCGTCCGGACTTATGGTCATAGTTATAAATGAGTTATGAATGAGTTTTGAATTCTCACAATTTTGACACAAGGAGAATCTGTCACTTAATTTTTTAAGCTAAATTGCTAAAAGGGGTTCCAACTTTAATGTAAAGATTTGCTGCTTTTCCCTTAAATCACTGTCAATTAAACATACTTTGGATTTGAAGCACGTTTCCTCTTTGACTCGTCACGGTCGTTGTGTTTCATCGACCTGAACGATGCAGAGTGGAGATTCCAGACGTTAGCACCTTGTGGCCCGAATGAGAACTGACAGTGTGAGGTGTGATGTCTTTATTCTAAGTGTTGCTGAAGGTCGTCTCCAGTGTTTTCTTACGATGCGTCTGTTCTTTCAGCTTCATCGCTCGAGAAGGAGACTCCTCCCGAGTCTGCCGAGTCTCAGGACTCAGCCGAGGCCGACTCCTCCAGCCAGGAGGAGCTCCCCCCCACCGACACCTCTGAAGACGCCGACGGCCCCAAGCCGGACCCTGACGCCTGGATCCAGGTGGAGAAACGCCACAAGCAGCCGTCAGCAAAGGCAAAGGTACTGAACGGGAAAGAGAACGAGCAGTCACATGCTCAGACAGGACGACGCTTGAACAACTATAAAAAGGTTTCGACTGTAGTTGTGATGCAGAGCCATGGTTCAGTGTGTATTTCCTGTGGATGTAGTGAACCGTGGTGCGAGAACAGGAAATGACCAAATACTGCTCAAGGAAATTTGGTTTGCGTCCGGAAGTGAGTCGGTGCTGCAGCAGGAAATATTAAATTCCTGGATCCTCTTGTCAGCAGGAAACCAAACCACAATAAAATACAACTCAGAGAAAATTAGATTTCATAGCAAAACACATTCAGGAGAGAAATTTAACACATTAAAACATCACATGTCTGTTTCCCATCGCTTCCATCATCACTGTGTGTTTAAGAAATAAATCAACATTCAATTAACTAGATTTCAATACATGCCTTCAGGTGGTCTCTTATTATAACAGTGTACAGGTTTAACAGGTGTTTTAATTGCTCTTCATTAGAGGTTTGTGACAGAACCAGGATCTTCACATTGATTTAAGAAGTTTGGGACTTCATCATCTTCATCATCGTTTAATAAACGTCGTCACACCCTGAATTTAAAATGTGCCTCTGTGTGTTCGCTGTCTCCTCCAGGGCGACAGCAAGACGCCTCCCAGCAGCCAAGCTCCCGCCCCGGCCGAGCCCGTCCAGGAGGAGCTGGACTTCCTGTTCGACGAGGAAATGGAGCAGATGGCGCCCAGGAAAAACCATTTCACCGACTGGTCCGACGAGGACAACTCGGACTACGAGCTGGACGACCAGGACGTCAACAAGATCCTCATCGTCACCCAGACTCCTCCCCACATGCGTAAACACCCCAGCGGCGACCGGACGGGCAACCACGAGTCCCGGGCCAAGCTCACTACCGACCTCGCCAAGGCCATCAACGACGGGCTGTACTACTACGAACAGGACCTGTGGACGGGAGAGGAACAGGTCGAGGTTATCAAGGTAAGAAAAACATGGATGCAGGTCCGTCGCAAAAAGATGAAGATGAACGGAAGCAAAAACACGACCAGGTCGAGTGGTTCCCT